>NC_048424.1:17382872-17386464 GCF_013103735.1 Etheostoma cragini
ACTGTCAGTGGTTCCATGTTAAGAAATATGACTGGTTTCTTATATGCATGCATACATTTTAACTTCCAGACAGGGCTTTCAGACGCATGCTCCGTCCTGGACAGTTTATCTGGTCGTGCAAAAGATTCTTCTGTAATACAGAGACCATATAATTTGTATTGATTGCAAAATATGTGATTTGAAATATGTGAAAAAATGTAGTCTATAATTAAGGTCTTACCATCGCTTGAAGAATCTGTCATGAACCTCCTTGGGCATCGGCGCTGCCTTTTTTGGACACTTGCTTCCTCTTCTGTCTCGATGCTGGACGTGTCCATCAGCCACCAACACCAGTCCACAGCTTTGGCGTAGGAATCTATGTTAAGAGAACATTTGTGATCCAGTAGCACGAAAAAGAAAAGCATTTCCATTCAGAGAAAATGATTTACATATAGTATAGCAGCAATAGGTTACCTGTACACAGCCATATTTTTTTAACCCTCTGCCCGAGACCCTCGCCCACGAGTAAAAAAGCACCTCTGATTCATAGTTTAATAACTTTTGAACCATACAAGAGATTTGCTCACCTCCGGTTGCTTTTAAATCCTGACGTTTTCGCGATTACGGCGGTCTTTTCCGGGTCTTTCTAACCTCTACAGGGGATTTTCTATCCAGCCTGGAACTTCAGCCTCTTTGGGCTTTAAATCCACACTGTTATATCCAAGATTGATCCACTTTATGTCCATAATTCATCACGTTTTGGCTCATAACGGCCGCTGAATCGTTCGTACGTCTGTGAGCTCTCTCTCTGTGTCTCTCCTGTGTAGTATGTCCGGAAATACATGCCCATATATGGGAGATAAAGTCACCCCTCTTGTATGGAAGGCCAGAGGGGACAAAAAGGCCTATATGCTCTATGTAAGTCCAAATGGTGCAATATTTAGACACATATTTGCTTGTATAGCATTGCTGTGGGTGTAATATTAATAAATATGACATTATTATGTTATTATTGGCATAAGTAAATGTCATGAGAGCAAAAGCGTCTTGACTTTCTTTGAAAAAATTCATGTATTTTGTCAACTGTATAAGTTATAATGATTATATCTTCACAGTGTGACTCCCAAGACATATGAGAAGTGTTTTAGAAAGGAAAATGGCTTATTAATTAATTATCTGTCTGTGATATCAATACATATTTGGAAGATTCTTGTTCCGTTTTATTTATTTATTTATTTTTAAGGCCCTGAAACCATTTTTAACATGCAAGTGACCTCACTGCAACCCAAATATTCTAATAACCCAGTTTGTCCTAAAAAAATGATGTTCATATCTTGACTGTAGACTACAGGGTTGATGTTTTACAAGCTTTTTTATTAAATTAATCCAGACGGAAAAAAACTGTAAAAATGGCCTCAGGGCCCCCAGGGCTAACTGGATATTTGGCCCAGCTGCATGCGGGTAACGGGTGTCCTCGTGGCCATAGACATAATAAAGATTAGACGCCGCATTGGCTGCTGAGCGCGAGATTTCCAGCCGCCATCTTGGACCGGTCATACTCGTTACTTAGCAGCAGAAGATACAAGATGCCAGAGCACTGTGCAGAATATATTCCTGATCAGATCGGCGGATTTTTTTTATCTAATCTTTTTAACTCTGGGTTCTGTAAATCATTTTGAATCTATGCTTTGAAAATTGCTACATAATTTAGGTTTTGCGGGTTTTAAAGGAAGATTCAACCAAGTAAATGTGCAGTTTAAATAAAAACTGCCACTTTCATTTCATACTGCTACTTTAAATAAGTACTGGTACGCGTGCTTTGTTAGGGGTGAAAGATATATCAACGCACTATCGTTAACCAGCACATCGTTATATAAGTGACTATAACCTATACATTATTCTGGGGGTCCTAAAGCAGCACTAATATATGATTATGTTGTTATTACATTGGGATTGTCTCTGGTTTAGTTGGGATTTGTTTGATAAGACTTGCACGTTACTCTTATAAGTTATTTATGCATTTTATACTGTCCAACCAGTAGAACCCGTCCTGTTCTAGACATGGTCCTTAGTTATTTATTCATGCTGGACCAGTCCAATTTGACTGTCAGTTGAAATAAAACTTGTTGTATGAAAACTTTTGTGAATTTGTGAAACTATTTTGTAATTTTACATATGTTTAAAAATATCGGAATTCATATCGATGTTGCCATATCACATTCTGTCAATGTCGTGCAACCCTAGTGTGTGTGTGTGTTGGGAGTGGGGCTGCTAAATGTCAAGGTCCGGGAGGCGATTGATGCAGAACAACGTGGTAGCCTACTGTGTGTGTGTGTGTGTGTGTGTGTGTGTGTGTGTGTGTGTGTGTGTGTGTGTGTGTGACAGAGAGAGAGACAAATATAAAAAGCTTCAAGTAGACTCTAATAACATAATCATATTGTTTCTTGTACTTAAATATCTAACTTTACGGTCACTATCGGTTTCTTCTTCCCTATCATATTTATAATGTGTGATTTGGTATTAATACCTATTATAGCTTTCATCACATATGTGATGTAAGGGTATTTTGCAAATACGTATCATTTACAAATGATATATACACCGAGGATGTCTGGTCTATGATCTATGGTCTAGGGTGACCAGGCGTCATCGGATTTAGGGGACAGTCCACGTTTTTGGTTGTCCGTTCCTTTACTTAAATACAGATGAAAAAAACTACCTCTGTCCCTGTTCTGTTTTTAAAGAAACAACATTAGGTTTTTCAATCAGATTGATAGTCAAATTGGAAATGTCACAGTTTTTCTCCCTTTTTGGGGATTATGTTCCCAGTTTTGATCTCGGACGTCTGGTGAATTTATATCATATCTGAATATTCTATTACTGTTAAGCTCACAATGCCTATTTAAATACGCCTAACCATGTGTCCTGTTTCATAGCTACATGTATGACCTTTGTAGCAAAAAAAACATGAAAATCAGTTTTGTATTCAGTGAGATTGATTAATTAAACGCGCTGACAGCTCATTTCACCTGCCAAACACATTACACTGAGCGGAGCAGGTGACCGGTCCAAGATGGCGGCCCCACGTCTCGTCAGCGCCAGTAGGCAGTAGCGGTCGATGCGTTGTCTAATCTTTATATGTCTATGCTCGTGGCTATGAAAAAACGAATGCTGTTAGTTTTGTTGTTATGCATTATCTACTATGTGAACAACTTAAGTGAGTCTTCTTACCTCTCATTTCCGTCTCCATGGCTGAGCCACCGCCCTGTTTCTGTGATGATGTTCTGCTGTTAAGAACAACAAAAAAGTTAAAGTTTCTCTTAAGTTCCTTGTCATGCAATTGTATTTAATTGGGAAAATTCAAAGCCATTGTACAGGCTGGGTTCCTGTGTGGTGTTGACTCATCTAAAAAAATAAATAAAGATATGAATATTGGTCAGTTCATTTGTGGTAGGTTTCTTGCACATGCCATTGCAAAAGATTAACCTATGCTGTTACGTTTAGACAATCGGTAAAGCCAGTACTGCAGCTGTGTACAGAGATGGCAAAAGTACTCACTTTCCGTACTTAAGTAGAAGTACAGATACTTGTGTTAAAAAATACTCCGGTAAAA
>NC_048424.1:17386564-17388477 GCF_013103735.1 Etheostoma cragini
TGCTCAAATACGGCTTCTGGAAATAAAATAAAGGATTAAAATATGAATGACTAAACAGACATTAATGAAGAAGTTCCCATGCACATTGGCCAGGAGTCCTTCTTCATGTCTACTGTCTGAAACATGTCTCTCAGATAAGGTTGAGGATGATGGGAATGTCTTGCTTTTTTTCATTTTCAATTTTGTCGGCCATCCATACTACTATGTGTTAACGTTAGCACTATCTAGCCTACTATGTGCTAACGTTAGCGCCATCAAGCCGCAATGATTTGCTGTGAATTATTGCAGAATGCTGAATCTGTTGAGTTGTCTTAGTTATTTGAATATGGTATTGATGACGTAAACAATAATAAGGATAACTCCAGTGAAATGATGTGAAAGTTGAGAACTAGATTAGGACTGGATTAAAGCTGATTCTGGTTTCCAACTTCACCCCAGGTGTGTCTGTTAAAACAGACGGAGACAACTTCTGTCTAGCTAAGTTTCCATCCACTTGTCAATTGTTTTACAGTATCTGAAGTTTGGTCCAAAAAAAAAACTCATGCGAATAAAGCTAGTGAAACTGTTGATACTTCATTAAGACCAACGTGCAACCTAGCTAACAGGTGAAGAACACCACAAAACCACTAGCTAACTTACTTTAAATGTGAAGAACTACAGACCAAAAACAGGCCTAAATGAACAGTGAACTGACAACATGAGTTATACGACTTACAGTTCTCAAAGAGGCACACACACAATCTCAGCTGGTTATCCTCCGGTCATCTTGTCTCCTTTTCATTTCTCTCACTTTTTTCTCCGTATGGCGCGCGCACCCGCTCGCTGTGTGAGGGGCGTGTCCGTGCTATTGTCCGACATGACAACCTCTTGTACAAAACGAAAGTAACGAGCCAATTTAGTAAAATGTAAGGAGTAGAAAGTACCGATATTTGTGTTAAAATGTAAGGAGTAGAAGTAAAAAGTCGCCACAAAAATAAATAGTAAAGTAAAGTAAAAATATCAGAAAAATCTACTTGAGTACAGTAACAGAAGTATTTGTACTTCGTTACTTCCCATCTCTGGCTGTGTAGCATACACATATTACATCCCTTGCTGTATCCCTCGCTCAGCTTGCTGATAACTGCCTGAACTGCAAGATGGCCGCCGATCTACCTTCCTAAAAAGGACTTTGATTGTACTGGCTTTACTTATGTACTGTACACTACAACTAATTAAAAAAATGACCGGAAAAAAATGATCTTATTTTTAACAAAAACGCAAGCATGTTAAAACGATGACACAAAACATACAATGGAACATTGCAGAGACGTCGTGCAAAGCAGCAAGCAAACTGAAAGACGTAATCACTAGGGATGAGCGAGTACAGCATTATCTGTATCTGTATCTGTATCTGTTTACCACATGAATTATCTGTATCCGGATCCGTACTCGGACTGGGCGGGGCCTAAACCGGAAGTGGTCAGATTGAACACGGAAGTGGGTCGGGTTCTCTTGAACTGTTAGGGGCTTTAACCGGTATGCTATTTAAGCATGCAATTGATATGAGTTGATATGAGTTGATCAAAAATTGTTATATTTATTGCTGATTTGAAAACTATTTACATGACAGCTTCAAGCTTCAGATCAATGGTGTTGTCATGGTAACAAACATACGGTATACAGAACGTTTTGCAACAATGAATACAACACATGCCGTTGCAATTATGAAGTAAAATGTAATGAACAAGAGTTTTCATACTCAATATAACTTTATTTTTTTAACTTTTTATATTTTATGATCAGTGTGATTTTTTTTGTTTTTGGTTCTTTTTTATTTATTTATTTTTTTTATTTCCACACAAGGTATGTGTGTGTGTGTTTGTGTGTGTGTGTGTGTGTGTGTGTGTGTGTGTGTGTGTGTGTGTGTGTGTGAG
>NC_048424.1:17388577-17392823 GCF_013103735.1 Etheostoma cragini
AACACATGAACTCAGCATTGAGAACATGGTTTGTGTACAAACAGTTTACTAAAAAGAAAAGATTTGGAGCAGCTCAGTCCATGAGTAGCATAGCTAGCAAGATAGCGGACAACGTAAAAAACGTAAGCTAAAGTAAGTTGTTTACTTCAGCCAAACTTTTATTTTTGGTCAACCTGATCCGAACTGGAATATAACAAAGCCGTACGAGGGAAATAGTTAAATGTTAAACCACAAACCCTCCCATTACAACCACAACATCATTACACTGTAAAGTACTTTGTTTACCTTTTCGTGAGCTTTCCAAGTCGTGCAGCATGGTCGGTCTGAGCGTGGTTTTGTCTTCTTCGCTTAACTTGGAATCGGTATCCTCAGAGCAGAGGCTCCCCTACTGGGTAGGGGGTGGAATGGTTCGGTTTGCAAACTAAATTAAAGAAGGGAATTTTCTTAGTTGTGAAAATCGTTCTATTGAGAGATTCTTGTTTTTTAAGTATTTTAACTAATACAGTTATAAAAAAATTCAGGCACAATTGTACTGTTTTAAGCTAAATTGATATCAGCCATAAAATGAATAGATCTTGCTATGCTGTATATTTCACTTAGATTGTATAAGTACAATATTTTTAGGGTGAATTTAAATTGAGTGACAGCAAACCTTTGTGCTAATTCAAATACTCAGAACAACCAAAAACAACCAAAAATAACCAAGCGGGACATTGTGTGAAGGTACGGTGCAACCGCAGGGGAACGTTACCGTTGGTTGGTTTTCTTAACGTTTAGGGAACGTTATAACAAGGAGGGAACGTTCCCTAAACGTTACTTTTTGGTTTGGTTCAAACTAACCTTTAGAGAACCAAAAACTAACGTTCCCTAACGTTCCCTAAACGTTCTGTGTTAGTGGGGAAAGAGCTCCATTTTGGTCTCATCTGACCACAACACCTTTTACCCAGTTGTCAAAACTTTTTTGTTTTCAGAAGTTTGCAAACTTCTGACGGGCATGTATGTGTGCTTTCTTGAGCAGGGGGACCTTACGGGCGCTGTACGATTGTATTCCTTCACGGCATAGTGTGTTGCTAATTGTTTTCTTGGTAACTACGGGCCCCGTTGCCTTGAAAGCATTGACAAGATCCCCCCATGTAGTTCAGGGCTGATTCCTCACTGTTCTCATGATCACTGCAACTCCCCTAGGTGAAATCTTGCATGGAGTCCCAGGCCGAGGGAGATTGACAGTTCTTCAGTGTTTCTTCAATTTACGAATAATCGCACCAACTGCTGTCTCTTTCTCACCAAGCTGCGTGGCAATGGTCTACTAGCCCATTCCAGACTTGTGTAGTACTTCCTGCTGGTGCTGCTCAGCTGTTGTTCGTTTTTATTGTTTTAGTACGTCTAGTGGTGCACTAAATGTTTTTAGATGCTTCTCCTAATGAGTGTTGCCGCTGGGCTTACAAGCTAAGTACTCTGGGATTGTGAGCTGTTGCACTTAAATTAGAAGTATTCAGTAATTAGCATTCATGCTAGTTAGCAACTAGCATAACACAGCGCTGCAAACTGGATCTGTGCTAGCCGCAATATGAAGCTACTTATATCACTGCTACTGCTTATGTTGGTGGTTGACGAACTCCTGTGTAAGAGGTTGCACCCACCCTTTAAATCGTCTATGCATAATGAAGAACATCGAGACTACTCTAGAAAGATCCTGCTTGCCCTCCAGCACAGAGGAGACATTTCTCCGGTTCATCTAACAGAGGATATCAAGAGAGATCCTGCTGCAGGGAATCCCCACCGACGCAAAAGAGGCAGGCGTGGAGGGGTCAGACAATCGCTCCGGCGCAGGGAAGCCACCACTTTTTGAGCAATGTACGGTCGCTGTTCAGCAAAAGGGAGTAGCTACGTCTCAATACACGTCATTGCCATGAATACAGGGAGTCATGCATTATGGTCTTAACTGAGTCTTGGCTCCGTAAGGATACACCGGGCAATATGCTTCAGCTAGAGGGCTTCTGTTGTGTACAAGCGGACAGAGATGTCTCCTCAGGGAAGACCAGAGGAGGAGGCATCTGTGTTTATGTGAGAGATTCCTGGTGCAAACAACTGACAATTAGGGAAACTTCATGCAACCCGGATCTGGAACTGCTCTGTCTTTCTATGAGACCCTTGTATTTACCAGAGTTTGGGAATATCGTGATGTGCGCTGCCTATGTCCCCCCCAGTGGAAACGCTGGTAGAGCTGAAAATCTCCTAGCTGAATGTGTGCAAAATCAACTTCAGGGCACTCCAGGGGCACCTATCTTTATACTAAGGGATTTCAACCACTGTCGGCTAGAGTCAGCTTTACCTGGATTTCATCAATACGTCAAATGTGGCAAACGAAATAACACATTTTTGGACAAATGTTTTGGCAACATCAAAAGTGCATATAAAGTAAATAGCTTCCTCCTCTCTCCAACTCTGATCACTCGACTATCCATCTTGTACCCACATATAGATCTGTTCTGAAATCCAGCAAGACTCAACATAATACAGTGTTGCAGTGGACTGAGGACAGTGTCGAGACTTTGAGAGGATGTTTCCCTAGTACTGACTGGAGCATTTTCCACTCTTTGGAGTTAAATGAGGCAACTGAAACAATTACTGACTATATTAAATTCTGTGTCGATAATGTTGTCCCTAAAAAGGATGTTTTGCATATAACAATAAGCCATATATCTCAAAGGAGGTGAAAGCATGTATTAATAAAAAAAAGCTGGCATTCAAAAGCAAGGACAGGCTGGGGTGGCTGCTGCACTAAAGGATCTGAACAAGATGTTAAAGGAAGGCCACAGAAAACTACAGACAAGCCATTGAACAGAACTTTTGCTCCTTGGACGAGGAAAAATTGTGGAATTCAGTGAAACAAATAACTAATATGAAACTTTAAAAACTCAAATTGTCACTATGAGTGACGGCGTCAGAGCTGATGAATTAAATGTCTTCTTTTTAAGATATGATGCACTGAACGACTGTTCCCTAGGGAAGGTGGAGCTTTTAGACTCTTTTAATGCCACTTCAGGTCTTATGAAAATTGGCACTTTGCAGGTACAGTTAATCTTTAGCAAAATTGGCAATAAGAAATCTATAGGTCCAGATGGGTTGCTGGCCTTCTTGCTCAAAAAGTGTTCAACAGAACTATCTGAGGCATGGTACCCTATATTTCAGCTGTCATGTGACAGTCATACTGTTCCAGATCTCTGGAAGAAGTCTTTAATAATCCCTGTACCAAAAATGTCCTGTCCTAAAGCTAATAAGGATTTTAGACCTGTTGCACTTACATGCGAGGTAATGAAGTGTTTTGAGAGAGTAATGCTGAACTTACTTAGACAGGAAGTAACTCTTCGTGTCGATCTCTTCCAGTTTGCATATAGTGAAGGGTGTAGTACTGTGGATGCCGTCATTACAGTGTCTCATTTAATAAGGACGCACAGATTCGGACGCCTATGCACGTGTTGTATTAGCAGATTTTAGTTCTGCTTTTGATACGGTCCGCCCTCAATTGCTGGTTCAGAGGCTTCCGGACATGGAAGTTAATCCTTTAATTATCAAATGGTTTTATTGTCTTTTAACAAATAGGTCACAACAAGTGAGGGTAAATGCTACACTCTCTAAGATAAAATATTGTAGTACAGGGGTACCTCAAGGAGCTGTTAGCTCCCCTTTCTTGTTCACACTTCATACTAACGAGTGTAGACGTGGTGAGTCCAACAACTATGTCATAAAATTTTCCAATGACACAATTATTTTAGGTCTATTGCATGGTGGTGACTGCCCTTCGACCTATTACAGGGAGATTGACCTCTTTAAGAATTGGGGTGCGAGGACATCTCATCCTTAATAATATGAAAACATAAGAGATGATATTTGATCCCAGAGAAATGCATGGTCATGACAATGTAATCATTGGGGATATAGAAATCAAGCAAGTAACTTCATATAAGTACTTGGGTAATATTAGATAACCAACTAAAAGGAAATGTTCATGTCGACTATCTGTATGCCAAATTGGCGCAGAGACTGCATTTTCTCCGCAGATTGAGACTGGTAGGGGTGAGTACCAAGTAGGGGTGATCCGAGTACCCGGCTGAAACGAGTATCCGGTACGGATAAAGAACTTCTGCCGAGTACAAGTATTATACGACTAATATGAGTCAATATCCATGCTCGGATTGAATACAACTCCTCAACTGGCCGCGCAGCGTTCTGTGATATTCACAGC
>NC_048424.1:17392979-17396131 GCF_013103735.1 Etheostoma cragini
CGGGTCTGCGGATCTGTTCCGTTAACGTTTAGGGTTTCTTCAGCTTCAGGTTTGTTTTTAACTTCGGTTTGTAGTACTCACATAGTAACCGGTAGATTTCTGGTGAACGTGGGTTTCAGACATCCTGCTGCTTGGTTTAAATGCAAGTCCCGTTGAGTCTCTGCCATCTGAGATTTTTTTTTACTGTCAGCTGATGTAGTCAATGCCACCTGCGGCACAAGGTCCACAAGCCGAACATATACCACATAGCCCCAGCAACGATATACAGAGGTTAGTCAGAGTCATTCTTCTGACGAAACCTGCCCTGCCAATGGCGTGGCCGGAAAAGGATCATGAGGCCCGCTATATGATGCAGTAGTAGGCCTACAATGATCAGTGGGGGTTAAGCGTGATTGACCCTGTCGCGCATGTCACGGAGAGACATGATTACCACCGTGCATGCAACATGATTATGACAATAAATCAGATAAGAGCTGCGTCTCACAAGAAATACCCCAGATACAGGAGAGGTGAGACTGTAGAGCAGGGTCTCCTTCACCAGGGGATGTGCAAAAACTGTCCTCTCACTGAATCCTTCGTGGCAGGATGAGATGGCTGCTGCATATGCTTTGACAGTAGATGGCACCAAATCACTATCCACCAGAGTTTGTAGGTACGTCAGCACGAGAGGTAGCGAACACGATGTGGGATCTGTGTCCCTCTCTTTGCACCAGCGCTGGAAAGCAGACCAGCGCCCTGCGTAGCCTGCTATGGTAGAGGGGGCTCTGGAGCCCTGGATGGTGCGCACCACGGCGGGGGGCAAGCCTAATCTCTGTAAGCGCTCCCGCTCAGCAACTAGCCCCACAGTCTCTGACTTATCACTGGGGGGTGACAGATTGCACCGTTCAGCTGCGATAGTGCGTCTCCCCGCCACGGAATCTGCCAGGGGGGGGCCGCCAGCAACTGAACAAGGGTTGGGAACCAGGACGCGCTCGTGCGCTCCCGGGCCACCAGAACAATTAACAGACCCTCCTCCTGGACGCGCTCCAGGAGGCGAGGGATCAGAGGGACCGGAGGAAAGGCATATAGGAGGGTTTTGGGCCAAGGTTTGTGGGAGAAGGTGTCTACGCCGAGGGGAGGGTTGTCCTGCGCGCTCAGTGAAAACCACAGTGCGCACTGTGTTCTCTCGTGAAGCAAACAGATCCACCTCCGCTTCCCCGAACCTGCTCCATAACGTTTGCACGATAGTGGGATTCAATCTCCACTCGTTGTGGGAGGGCCCCCCCCTCAACATCAGGTCGGCCGCCCGGTTCAAAATCCCGGGGATATATACTGCTTTCAGGGACAGCAGGTGGCTGTGTGCCCACAGCAGGAGGCGTCTGGCTATTTCTAAAAGCCGGGCTGAGCGTATGCCGCCCTGGCGGTTTATGAATGCCGCCGCCGTGATGTTGTCTGTCCGTACTACGACATGTTTCCCCGTCACCACTGGTGTAAAGTGTTTCAACACTTTCAACACTGTGGACAGCTCCAGGCAATTTATATGAGGGAGTGGGGGAGGAGGCCAGGCCACTCCCACCACCTGTAACTCGCACATTACTCCCCAGCCAGTGAGGGACGCGTCTGTGTACACCGTCACATATGACGTCACTCTGCCCAGGGGAACCCCGGAAGTCAGGCTTTGGGGGTTCCCCCAGTATGTCAGGTCTGATTGGAGGGAATGAGGGATGGACAGCATTCGCCATTTGTGGCGAATGGGGTCGAGCCGCTGGCGGTGAAACCACCTCTGGATTTTCCTCATGTGGAGGAGACCCAGGGGGACCACTGTGTGTGCCGCGGACATCATGCCCAAGAGCCGCATAACTGACAGCGCTGACACTGTCGTGCGCGGCCTGAAGCGGGACAACAGAGAAGTCAGGGCTTCCCGTCTCGGTGCTGACAGCCTGGCTCTCATGCTGACCGAGTTCATGTCTACGCCCAGATAGACTATCGATTGTGCGGGGACAAGAGCGCACTTCTTCCAATTTATGGCAAAACCCAGCGTTTGCAGGTGAGGGGGCTAGGATGAGCAGATCGTCCAAATAAAAGAGGACTCTGATGCCCCTCTCCCATAGAGGCTGGAGCGCCGTTTCCATGCACTTGGAAAAAGTGCGGGGGGCTAGTGAGTGACCGAACGGCAGACGGTTGAACTGGAAACGGGCCCCTTGGGAGGAGAAACGCAGGAATTTCCTGTGCCTGGGAATGATTTGGATGTGAAAGTAAGCGTCTTTCAGATCCATGGATGTAAACCATTCTTTGTGGCGCACACATTCCAACACGTGTCTGATGGTGAGCATGTGGAAAGGGCGCTCCATGACATATCGATTGAATTTTGACAGGTCGAGGATGGGACGCAGTCCTCCTGACTTCTTCGGGGTGAGAAAATAGCGAGAGTAAAAACCCTCGTTTTCCTCCCCTGGAGGGAGGCGGGAAATAGCTCCGCTCGTCAGCAACCCTTCTAGCTCTGACGTCATTGCGTCTGACTCTGCCAGGGATGACACCGTCGTCTCCAACACACCCGCGAAAGGGGGCGGGGGGGAGGCGAACTGAAGCGTGTAACCCCGTGTTATCAGCTTTGACATCCACGAGTCCATGTGTGTCAAGCCAATCCATGCTGCGCTGCGCTCTTTTCAGTGGGCGAGCACATGTCTGAGTGCTGTTCACTGACATGGCCAGCAGGGAGCGCAGAGCCCATTCCGCCGCTGGGCGAGACGAGTGATCGTGTCGCCCAGCCCATGGTAAGGCTTTTTCGAAAGGGCAGTGGCCGCTCGCCGCCGTGTGGGGCGGGAGCGATCACTGGGTTAGCCCGGCGACGCCGGCGGGGGCGGTGGGTGGACAAGCGTTGTCTGCCTGCGCAGCGGGGGCGCAATGGTGACCCGCTCGAGGCAACGGCCTGGTGTGTGCTTGTGTGGGGAATGACTGTCATAACAGCGCTCTGTTTAGAGCAAACAGGGGCTGTTTGGCCGAGGGGAAACAGCTCTTTAGATAAGAGAGAGTGGCCTTTAAAAGGGCCGTTGTGTTTCCGACTCTCGGCTGAAGAGGGACAGTCGATCCCCGCATCCCGTCATTGCCACCGCCGCTGCTGCTTGCTGGGGGGCTCGGGAGGCGGGTTGGACCAGGTGGGGGCCGCTCTCATG
>NC_048424.1:17396231-17410316 GCF_013103735.1 Etheostoma cragini
GCGCACACTTGATCCTGGGGAGAGGGAGGCGTGGGCTTCCGGTGGCCGAAGAAAGTAGCTTTCGGAAGCAAAATGGACACCAGGCTCCCCTCCAGGGGAGGGACTGAAGGAAAACCCGCGTCTGTATCGCCCTGAACCCGAGTAAACGGGGCATAGCAAGAGATGGGAGCCTTCAGTTTCCCGGGCTGGGAGAAAGCCTCCTCCACCAAAGGCCGAAGCTCCATGAAGCGCGGCCAGAGTGTGGCCCGTGAAGATGGCGGCTCCTGCGCGTAAACATCACCGCTCAAAAGGCCGCGAGCGGGGGCTGGCAGCTCCGCCGGGAGCGCTATGCCCCTCAGCTCCGCCGCCTTCCTGATGATCTCAGACAGGTCGGCGAAAAAAGCCTTGGCGGTGGAGGCCGGAGCCGGGTGGGGCAAAGGGGAAGGCCGCTCTGGCGGTGCCCCAGGGCGTTCGGGAGACGGAGAGAGCTCCAGCGGAAAAGCGGCAATCGCTGTCTCAAGGCCCAGTCCTCCCAGGGGGGAGGAGGGGGATCCTCCCAGAGGGGAGGAGGGAAAACCGGTGATGGAGGCGCTGTTGGAGAGAGCGGAGTCAGCGGACTCATGCTCGTCGAAAACGCCGTCCGCCAACGGTTCCAAGACGCCACCGGGGTCCTGTCTGTCTGCCCAGCTGCCGTCTCCGTCCCCGCTAGCCTGGCAAACCCGAAAAGCTTCCGCCCGTCGAGTTAGCTCTTTAGATGACAGGCGGGCGCAGAACTGGCAGGAGGCATGGCGGGTGAGAGCCTGGCCGGCGTGAACGGCACCCAGGCAGGCCTCGCAGCGGGGATGGAGGTCCGGCGGGAGGATGTAACCGGTCCGGCAGGAGTGGCAGATGCGGGCGCCGGCGGAGGGTTTGGGCTTGACTTCATACTGCGAAGTTGAAGAAAAAGTGGGAGTCGAACAACGGGTCCGCTCTGTATTTATGCAGTAAATGCGGACGTAGTTGAGGCCCGAGCTGGACGCTAGGGCGGGAAAGAAATCTTCACGACTGCGCATGCGCGAAAGGGTAAACCCAATAGCGTAGCCCTTAGAGGGCGAAGCCTATACGAAATACAACTCTTGTTCATTACATTTTACTTCATAATTGCAACTACATGTGTTGTATTGATTGTTGCAAAACGTTCTGTATATAGTTTGTTTGTTACCATGAAAACACCATTGATCTGAAGCTCGATGCTTTCATGTAAATAGTTTTCAAATCAGCAATAAATATAACAATTTCTGATCAACTCATACCAATTGCATGCTTAAAATAACATACCGGTTAAAGCCCCGCACATTTCAAGACAACCAGACCCAGTTCCGGGTTAAATCTGACCACTTCCGGTTTAGGCCCCGCCCAGTCCGAGTACGGCTACGGATACAGATAATCCATGTGGTAAACAGATACAGATACAGATACAGATAATGCTGTACTTGCTCATCCCTAGTACCAAGATAATTACTTTATTTTATAATTCTGTACTGGAAAGTCTGATCAGATATGGTATGGCATCCTGGTTTGGCACCCTTACCATCCAGTGCAAAAACAAAAATTGATAAACTGAGAAAAGCAGCAATGAAGGTTATGGGAAAGAAAGACTACACTTCCCTTCAGACCATTTTTGAAAAACAGTTGTCTCCCAGGCTCAGAAAATTCTGAAAGACCCTTCCCATATTTTGCACTCGGAATACAATGTTTTACCTTTGGGGAAACGCCTTAGAGCTAGCAGATGTAAAACTAATCGCTATGGGCTGTCCTTTGTTCGCAAGAAAGGCAACCACATATCTTTAAAGTCCTCAAGTTTCCCTCTCCAGTGCCAGGTTGATAGACATTAGTTTGATCCACTGGTTTATCTTTGGTCTTTCTGTGTTCTTCCAGTTCAGAGTGATTACATGTTTAGCCTGCAATAAGCAGAAACTAACAAGATTCCTCTTTTTTGTAGTCCCTTTAGGAAAGATGTGCAGCAAGCAGAGTTTACCGCCCATTGGCATGTTACATTCAGTCAAACGGGAAACAAATGTAGTAACCTCCTTCCAAAAAGTCTGAAGTTCCGGACACTGCCACATACAATGAAGAAGAGTGCCCTTATCTACACCACATTTTACACAAACATCAGGAATATTAGAATTACAATGGTGAAGTTTTACAGGAGTAATATAGGTTCTAAATAACCATTTGTACTGCAGCAATCTAAACCTGGTGTTAATAGTTTGTGTCTGTGCCAGCAGGCAAGAATTTTTCCACTCATCGTCTGAAATTTCTGTTTGTAAATCAGTTTTCCAAGCTTGCAAATACGAAAGACTAGTTTCTTTTAAGGAAAGTAGTAAAATGTTGTAAAATTTGGAAAGCAGGCCTCTAAGCTGATGATGGTTAACGGCTATGTTCTCTGTAGTGGTGAGTGGGGGTTTCACAGTAGACTTTAGTTGGGTAGTGATGAAACTTCTAACCTTTAGGTAATTAAAAAAGTACCTAAAGGTTGGGCAAACCACATTTATCTACCAATTGCTCAAAAGACATCAACACTCCTTCACTATATAGGTCCCCGATTTTACTCAAGCCATTGTTCAGCCAAATTCTAAACCCCCTTTCTGCTCTTCCTGGTTTAAATCTATCATTTCCCCAAATTGGCGACAAACATGAGAGCTTAGATACCTCCGACAGGGCAGAATGACATTGGTGCCAAATTAATATTGTATTTTTGAGAAAAGGATTTTTTGTGTTTTTTACTAATTGTTAGATTTCGGCTGCATAAAGATAATTTGTCTAAGGTAGGTTCAATGTATTGTTCTCAATGTATATCCAAGATGGTGTATCCGTGGTAGAAAAATAATAAGTAGCATCGCATAATTGAGCTGCCCAATAGTACAAGTGAACATTAGACCACCTAAGCCCCCCTTGGTCATAGGGCAGATATAGAAGGGAGAGCCGCAGCCTGGGGCGTTTGCTATTCCATATAAATTTGGTAAAGGTTTTATTTAAGGAGGAAAAATTTACATGTAAATTGCGTCTGTATTATGGGGTTATTTTCGTTCAGCATTAACAGGGAGCTTTTCTTTTGGTTAATTTTATACCCTGAGAATTCACCAAACCTCTTCAGAATTTGGCCAACAGCCTGGACAGACCTCTCTATATCAGTTAAGAACAAAACGACGTCATCTGCAAAAAGAGACAAGCGATGTTCTGTTCCCCCAATTTGAATACCAGTAATATCAAGGGAATTACGTATTGCCATAGCGAGTGGCTCGATTGCAAACAAGAAAAGAAGGGGCAATAATGGGCATCCTTGTCGTGTCGATCTACATATGCTAAAAGGACTTGATAACTGTCTGTTTGTTAGAACTTTAGCTATGGGCTCTGTATATAGTAATTTAATCCATTTCAAATATTTTTTGCCCAAGCCAAATCTTTTGAGTGTCCCAAAAAGAAAACACCATTCGATCCTGTCAAATGCCTTTTCGGCATCTAATGACAGAAAAGCATGACTGTTTTTCGTATAATATATTCAATAATCGGCGGGTATTGTGAAAAGCTTGGCGCCCAAGAACAAATCCATTTTGGTCATTCGAAATTAAGTTAGGAAAATGTGATTCGATCCTCCGAGCTAGAGCTTTGCATAGTATTTTGGTCACACATGACATCAAGGATATATGCCTATATGAGCCCATGTCTGTTGGAGCTTTATCTGGTTTTAACAGAAGTGAAATAGCTGCCAATCTTAAGGATGGAGGTAGGATGCCCTTCTCATAGGTCTCATTATACATTTCTCTTAAATCTATTATAAAGCTCAATAGGCAGGCCATCAGGGCCATGGGCTTTACCTGCATTCATATGGGCAAGTGCCTCCTTAAGTTGGGACAACTTAAGTCCTCAGACAAGGTTGGGAATTGGAGTTGGTCCAGAAACTGATCCTGTTTATCCATATTGTCTGGATATTGGGATGTATATAAATATTTATAATATTCTGCAAAAGCGTCATTTTTTTACATTTTGGATCCACTACCTTCTCTCCATTTTCAAGTAAAATCGAATTAATAGCCCTACTTGTCTGTATTTTTTTAAGCCGCCAAGCCAGGAGTTTTCCTGCCTTCTCACCCTGATCATAGTACGACTGTTTCAACCACAGTAAACTAGTTGCTATTTTATTGGTAGTGAGTTCATTATATTCAGATTTTAATAGGAGAAGCTTTTTATACTTTTCAGTGTCATCCCAGTAATACAGCTGGACCTGCAGTTCCTTTATTTGCTTGTCAATATCTTTCAGTTTATTTAGAAGTATTTTAGATTTATGCCGAGTGTAGCTCATTATTTCCCCCCTTATATAGGCTTTAAATGCTTCCCATTTTATTGATGCACTGGTCTGGTCTTTATTAAAATTAAAATATTCCGTTATTTTTTCTTCAAGAAATTGCTCAAATTCTGCGGACTTCAGCCATTAAGCTTGAAACCGAAATGGAAGTGGAGATGAATAATAATTGGGAAACTTAATTGATAAGATAATTGGGGCGTGGTCTGAGGGTAGTATGGTCTCATACCAGCAATTCTGAATCATGGATCAAACCAGAAGAAATCAAAAAGAAATCTATCTGAGAATATGTTTTATAGGTAGCAGAGAAACTTGAATACTCAATCTTACTCGGATAAAGTTGTCTCCAAATCTCCACTAAATTAAGATCTTTCCTAAATTTTCCAATCGTTTTCCTGGCTTGTTGGTGGGATGTGTCGGAGCTATTTGAACGGTCTACTACAGGATGTATCATACAATAAAAATCTCCTACGATGATGAACTGGCCCCTATAACCCGACACAGTTAAAAAGAAATGTTGATAAAAGGCAGGATCAGCCCCATTGGGGGCGTATAGACATACCAAGTTGACCTATGAGATTATAGTTCCACTAAGTATAATAAATCTCCCAGATGGATCCAGATATTTATCTTTTAGATCAAAAGGAACTGATTTATGGAACAATATTATGACCCCTCTTGCGTGAGTTGTAAAACTAGAGGAGAATACCTGACCAGGCCACCTAGATTTAATCTTATTCACATCATTATCTACCAAGTGTGTCTCTTGTAAGAAACACACTGTGCTCTTCATTTGTTTAATTCTACCCAGTACCTGTTTAACCTTAACAATTTTGTTTAGACCTCTTACATTCAAAATGGACACATTTATAACTGAGGTATCGAACATAAATCATGTAATTGAAAATATATCAGGCCGTGTAAAGTCATCAAACACAAAATAATCTGGAGGGGGCCCCTTATTACAAAACCCCACACATTTTCCCAAACAAAATGTGATGTTAAACCCTTTAAAACTATGAATTTGGGTTATATAAAACGTTTCATCCACGTAGTGGGTAACGTGTAAATCTGCACACATAACATAGCCACACATGAGCTAGCTGTAGTAGAAATGTTTGGACCATAATAAAATTTGACGCACATAAACGTGCACCCAGTGCGTGATAAATCAAAAATCTATATCAATAATTCAAAAAACATATCTTAAAACAATCGTTCCAGTAATGTATTTTAACAAAAAAGACAATTTATTTATTTTATTAATTACTCCGTATTTTACCCATATCATTTTGTTCAACAAAGTCCAAGAATGGTCCCCAAACCTGTTTGAAAGTATCTTGTCTATCCTTAACCATATATAGTTATATATATTATTCTTTCCATTGCAAGCCACCAACCAATACTAGGCCTATTCACATCTTTCCAAGCAAGGGAAATCAACTGTTTGGCCTGCGGTAGGCTATCTATAGGATATCTATAAGTATTTAAAACTTTATTTTTAAGTTAAGATCAAATGGGCATAAACCCAAGATGAATACTAGGGATGAGCCGAGTACTCGGCTGAAACGAGTATCCGGTATGGATAAAGCACTTTTGCCGAGTACAAGTATTATACGGGTCAATAGCTGTGCTCGGATAGAATACAACTCCTCAGCTGACCACGCTGCGTTCTGTGACAGTCACAGCACCCCACCCCCTGCACACACACACTCGGCTCACTTACACACACACAGAACACGGAGAACAGCGCTCCCTCTCCCTCTCCCTCTCTCTCTCTCCCTCTCTCTCTCTCTCTCTCAGTCAATCAGGTCCACGGGTCTTTTCCGTTAACGTTTTCGGTTTCTTCAGCTTCAGGTTTGTTTTTAACTTTGGTTTGTAGTACTTACATAGTAACCAGTAGGTTTCTGGTAAACGTGGGGTTGCAGACATGCTGCTTGGTTCAAATGAGACTCCCGTTGCGTCTCTGCCGTCGGGGATATTTTTTTTTTTTAACCATCAGCTGGCTTCATTGAAGTGAATGCAGATCTGAGAAACTGCATCTTCTATTAGCATTTTCTAATCAGCAATAAATATAACAATTTCTGATCAACCCATATCAATTGCATGCTTAAAACAACGTACCGGTTAAAGCCCCGCCCATTTCAAGACAACCCGACCCACTTCCGGGTTAAATTCTGTCCACTTCAGGGTTAGGCCCCACCCAGTCCGAGTACAGATACATATACAGATAATTCATGTGGTAAACAGATACAGATATAGATACAGATAATGCTGTACTCGCTCATCCCTAATGAATACTTTGCGATGGAGAGGAAGATTAACAGACACTATTTTGAAATATCTTTCCAGAATTCTTTAATTTTATCACAGTCCCACAAACAATGAAACAGTGTCCCTTTGGAGTGATTGCACTTGTAGCATAAATCTGGCTTTACCCTATCAAACTTGTGTAGCTTTGGGGGTAACATACTGTATGTTCGCATTAGCCAATTATATTGTGTAATTTAAGCCTGGTACTCACGTTCTGTTTCTGAGCCTTATTACAAACAAACTCCAATCCTTCTCTTTGATAGCTTCCTTCCACAAATTTAGTTTGTGTTCAGAAGATTCGCTTGAGTTAGATATTAGGATAGGGTATAAAACTGAGATTCTACCCTTGCTGTTGCAATTGGTAGTCAAGATATTTTCTAACTCGGACAAAGGGGGTTCCGCATTTTTTTGATTCTGGGCTTCCGTTATATAGCTCTTTATTTGTAAGTATTTAAAAAAAGTGTTTTCTATGAACATTGTGTTCATTTCTTCAAATGACATAATACTTTTATCCTTATACAAGTCTAGAATTTTCCTCACACCACTGTTTGCCCATATAGGACTGAAGGCTGACAGAATGTTTGCATCACCCAGAAATTTCTGTGCTTTGTACCAGACATTTATTGTATTTAAAAGAAAAGGGTTCTTTGTTCGTTTTCTTAGTTTCTTGATATCATCTGAATAGAAATACAGATTAAGGGGTAACTTGAGAATTATTGAGGCCATTTCAATCTCCATCCACGCAGGGATAGTGTCTAAGGAAAAATAGTACATTGCAATGTAAAGCTGAGCTGCCCAGTAGTACCACTGGATATTAGTCACATATGCCCCTCCTCCCCACGTCATACGGGAAGGACAACAATGATAAGTGAACCCTGGGACATCCGTTATTCCAGATAAACATGCCTTTTTAGTTTTGAGAAGAGAGATGGTGGTGGCAGCAGCAAGGGAATGTCTTTTTTAGTTTTGAGAAGAGAGATGGTGGTGGCGGCAGGGGAATGTTCTGAAATAGATACAAAAGCTTAGAGAAAATTTTCATTTTAGGGACATTCATCTTTCCAATTAAAGATATAGGTGAGGATGACCATCTATCAACTTGATTATTGAGTCTACAATCTACGAAAAATAGGAGGGGAGAAAGAGGGCAGCCCTAACGAGAGCCTCTGTGGATGTCAAAAGGCTCAGATACCGTATTATTATACGAGGCGGGGATCAAAGTTGACAGTCAGACCTCCTGTTATCTCCTAGTGGGAGTGCATTTTCCAATCCGCTCTGCCGGTCAGAGCCAACGAGCGCTTGGCTTCTCTTGGTCCGGCGACTAACAAAGGCTTGCGGGCGTCCTTGAGAAGGAGGGGACCTCCGGTGACCCTGGGAGGAACGGTTCCTGATCGTGAGTACTAAAGAAAAATCATTGGTTGTTAAGATCCCCTCAGGCAGTGCTTAAATATAGAGGGGGACAAAAGCCCGTCAGTTGGGGACGTCCGGGGTGAAATCAGAAAAGAACTCTTGCCTCGCCCCCGGTTTTCCTGATCTGGGCAGGGGCCCTTAGATTTAAAAAGGGTGCGTGTGTCTCTTGTAAAAATAAATAAAACTAATTAATTCTAAAATCTAAATTAGCGAAACACTGTGTGTGGATCGAGAATCTAGCATTTATTCAATCAGGGATGTATCAAAGTAACTGCTTTTAGTATAGACCTAATCATAAGCCCCCCTGATAGTAACTGGTGGTATTATACGGCAGAAGTGGGCATAGTAGGGACGGGGGTTACTGAGGGGAAGATATAAAAGGAGTTAGCCCTTGACCAAACAAAAGCGATTCAACGCCTCAGTAACTGTCACACCGTTTGACAGATTGAAGTTGTTTTATTCTATTTATGACCTGTTTTATTTTGACTATTTTATTTAAACCCCCACAATTCCAGGATGTAAATTTAACCTTGACATTCTGAGACAGCAAGTATGCTGTGGAAATTTAAACCACATTGACCCATAACAAAACGTTTGACCTGACCAATTCAAAATAAAACGGTTTACACAACAAAAAAAAGACATAAATAACCTGATATAGAAATAAAAACACATTAATGAACAAAACAAAGCCCTGAACACATGTTTATCGTTTTTAACGCCACCCTGATGTCACTGATGGATGAATCCCCTCGTTATCTCCCCCCCCACTCACTGACCCTTCGTGTAAGGTGCTACAGATCCACACAACTGTGAGGAGCTGCCAGTCTCCGTAACTTCTCGGTGCACCTTCTAACTTATGGGGCGCCGTTTGTAAAGCGGCTCACACTGAAAATAACAGCAACATTTTGTCACATTTAGCTTTAAATAATGTTTAAAAAACTGATATGAAATTTTGAGATATTTGTCAACTTGGAAATATTTTAAATAGTTAAATCCAAATATTAAATGTTACACACAAATGTTAAATGTTAAATCTAAATGCTAAATCTAAATGTTAAATCTAAATCTAAATGTTAAATCTGAATCTAAATCTAAATGTTAAATCTAAATATTAAATCTAAATCTAAATGGTAAATCTAAATCTAAATATTAAATCTAAATCTAAATCTAAATATTAAATCTAAATGTTAAATCTAAATATTAAATCTAAATCTAAATGTTAAATCTAAATATTAAATCTAAATCTAAATGTTAAATCTAAATCTAAATGTTTAATCTAAATGTTAAATCTAAATCTAAATTTAAATGTTAAATATAAATCTTTCGGGTGAAACTAAATATATAGCTAATATGCAAATTAAACGCCGGTAACCGGAAGTACCAAAATAGAAGCTTGAGGAGGTCAGTGTATGTTTATATCATCAAATAACGAATACAAATCATCTCATCCGGGAATATGGTCTCTTGAACTTGGATAAACGTGATAATAACTACCTAAAATAATAAACACAGTTGGGGAAACTGTATTTGAAGAGTTCTTTGAGTTTTTAGTGTCACTTTTATGAATGGTGTCGGACTTATAGCCACTAAAGCCAGCCACGGGGGGGGGGGGGGGGGGGGGGGGGGGGGGGGGGGGGGGGGGGGGGGGGGGGGGGGGGGGGGGGCGCTCACTTTGACTGGTCTGTCACGTTCGATTGCATTAAGGTCAGCAAGAGCCTATCCCCGCCCGCCCCCGACAAGGAACGGTACTGTTGGCCATGGTCACACTGCGAAATGTCCAACAAATCAGTAGGGGTGATCGGAGTATCCGGCTGGAACGAGTATCCGGTACGGATAAAGCACTTTTGCCGAGTAGATAAGATAGATAATTTGTTTATTAGTCCCCAATGGGGAAATTACTGCACTACACTCTGTGTACACACTTTTTGTTAGTACTCACACACAGGCCTGAAAATACACACACGCTCAGGACCTATACATGCACTATACATGGAGAGATGTCAGAGTGAAGTATTATTACTCGTATAATACAAGTATTATACGAGTAATATGAGTCAATATCCGTGCTCGGATTGAATAAAACTCCTCAACTGGCCGCGCAGCGTTCTGTGATGGTCACAGCGCCCCCCCCCCCCCCCCCCCCCCCGCCTTCAAACCCGCTCTGATCAATCACACACACACACAACATGGAGAAATGCGCTCCCTCGACCTCTCTCTCGCTCTCTCTCTCTCTCGCTCGCTCTTTCCCGCTCCGTCAGTCAATCAGGTCTGCGGATCTGTTCCGTTAACGTTTAGGGTTTCTTCAGTTTCAGGTTTGTTTTTAACTTCGGTTTATAGTACTTACATACTTAGTAACCAGTAGATTTCTGGTGAACGTGGGTTTCAGACTTCTCGGTTTAAATGCAACTCCCGTTTTTTTTTTTTTACTGTCAGCTGCCCCCCGCCCCCCCCCCCGCCGCCTCTCTCTCTGTGTCTCTCACTCACTCATTCACACACACACACACACACACAAAAATAAAAGAAATTTAAAAAATAAAAAAGAACCAAAAACAAAAACAAAAAGAATCACACTGATCATAAAAAAATAAAATGTTAAAAAAAAGAAAGTTATATTGAGTATGAAAACTCTTGTTCATTACATTTTACTTCATAATTGCAACCGCATGTGTTGTATTCATTGTTGCAAAACGTTTTGTATATAGGCCTAGTTTGTTTGTTACCATGACAACACCATTGATCTGAAGCTTGATGCTGTTGTTTAAATAGTTTTCAAATCAGCAATAAATATAACAATTTTTGATCAACTCATATCAATTGCATGCTTAAATAACATACCGGTTTAAGCCCCCGCACATTTCAAGAGAACCTGACCCACTTCCTGGTTCAATCTGACCACTTCCGGTTTAGGCCCCGCCCAGTTCATGTGGTAAACAGATACAGATACAGATAATGCTGTACTCGCTCATCCCTACAAATCAGCGTTAGCCGAGAACATCGGCAGAGCCGTCCTGGTGGCTGTCCAAACTTATTCAACAGCGACGGAACTGTTGGCCATGTTCACACTGCGAAATGTCCTACGAATCAGCGTTAGCCGAGAACATCGGCAGAGCCGTCCTGGTGGCTGTACAAACTTGTTCAACAGCGACAGCAACAGCCTCAGGGCCACCGGGACGGCTCTGCCGATGTTCTTGGCTAACGCTGATTTGTTGGACATTTCGCAGTGTGACCATGGCCAACAGTACCATGCCTTGTCGGGGGCGGGCGGGGATAGGCTCATGCTGACCTTAATGCAAGCAAACATGACAGACCAGTCAAAGTGAGCGCCCCCCCCCCGTGGCTGGCTTTAGTGGCTAAATGTCCGACACCATTCATAAAAGTGACACTAAAAACTCAAAGAACTCTTCAAATACAGTTTCCCCAACTGTGTTTATTATTTGGGCCAAAGCAGGCCACCCCGGTAAGCATGTTTTCCAAAACACGTAGCTAACATTGGATTGTTGTCGTTGTTTTACCCTTAAAAAAGTGCTGCAGTTTCCACATGCTTTGGCCCTCTGGGATGACCCTGAGTTCATTGGGAAGTTAACACTCAACTTGTTGTTTCTAGTGGCATTGTGACACTCGGCCTTACTGACACAGAGCTACAGAGGGGAATAGAACACAGAATCTCTATTTCCGTCCAAGTAAATCATCTGAAAAATTAATAAAAAACACTACTGTAAGCATATTACATGGGCTATATACTAAAATAGTACTCTAGCCACATGTCTCAACTTAGAACAGAAAAAATCCAGAAAAAAATTAGTAATAAAATGGATTTTATATGAATGTATTTCTACAGATATGTCTGTGCGTTTGTCTTATTTCTTATTTCTAAAAAAGCCCAAAAAGTGCTAAATACAAAACTTCTGAAATATAAAAACACATCCACATCACTCACACATATGTCTGAAAGAAGTACATACATAGATTTATAGAAATAAGTAATCATAATTTCATGAAATGTTGAAATGCCATCAGAAGGCCATATTTTTGCCTTCAGACAGCTGTAAGAGATCAAAGGAATAGTTTTAGTTGGCCATGTTTGATATCAATCAACTCGTCTTCTTATTGGCTACACAATAAGAAGGGATGCCAGTTTTATGACCTTATCTTCTAATTCTAATTCCACTGTCAATCTTTCCCAGGTGGGACCAATGGCGACTGTGCGATATCATTGGCTTAGCTTGAGGATATCTCTTGATAGGCTGATGCTATTGGCTGGGAACAAGGTTCATTGGACTCTGCAGAAGCCACAGATTCTAATGGTGTGTCGATTTGATTTCCCGCACAGGGAAAATGTTACAATCGATAAAAAACGAGAAATGATGATCTAGATTTCTCTACGTCAAAACTTGGGCTGAAGCTACAAGATTGTGAAGGGACCAGATAATTATGGATTACAAGGCTTGGATATTCTAATACCCTAGGGTGTTTTCGATGTAGGAAACTAAAGTTTTTGGCGATTTTTCACCGCTGTGATTAAAGACACGAGGAGACAGGTAGGAAACACACACTCGATTAGACTCAAATCTTTCTGTGTTTCTTTATTTCTGAACATGATTATAACCGTTGTGAGTCACCTTATTGCTTCGTGTGTGGGCTCGATGGAATCAAAGACGTTAAGCTTTCAAATGATGTATGGCATGAGCATGTTTATGACGGTTGACAGCACTTCCGAAAAACGGCGAGTTTACTTCCCAGTGACGGGACCTGAGATCCCATCGCGTTAACTTAACCAAACTAGATAACGGTAGCTAGCCCGTAGAGATTTGCTGCTACCTTGACAATGCTAGCTCCGTGATTTGGAAAACATGCTTACCGAGGTGGCCTGCGGTGGCCCCGAGGTTGTTGTTGTTGAATAAGTTTGTACAGCCACCACGACGGCTCTGCCGATGTTCTCCGCTAACGCTAATTCGTTGTACATTTCGCAGAGTGAAGATGGCCGACAGTAGCTTACCGTACCTTGTCAGGGGCGGGCAAGGATAGGCTCTAGCTGGCCTTAATGCAAGCGAACATGACAGATCAGTCAAAGTGAGCCCCCCCCTCCCCCTGGTGACTGGCTATAGTGGCTACAGGTCATAATTCCCACACCATTCATAAAAGTGACACTAAAAACTGAAAGTACTCTTCAAATACAGTTTCTCCAACTGTGTTTTTATTTTAGGTAGTTATTATCACGTTCATCCAAGTTCAAGAGTCCATGTCCCCTGATGAGATGATTTTTATTCGTTATTTGACAATATAAACATACACTGACCTCCTCAAGCTTTTATTTTGGTACTTCCGGTTGTTGGCGTTTAATTTGCATATTAGCTATATATTTAGTTTCACCCGAAACATTTAGATTTAACATTTAGATTTAGATTTAACATTTAGATTCAGAATTAATATTTAGCTTTAACATTTACATTTCATATTTAGATTTAACATTTAGATTTAGATTTAACATTTAGATTTAGATTTAACATTTACATTTAGATTTAACATTTAGATTTAACATTTAGATTTAGCAATTAGATTTAACATTTAACATTTGGGTGTAACATTTAATATTTGGATTTAACTATTTAAAATATTTCCAAGTTGACAAATATTGTTGTAAGTGTGCAAGAAAGTGACCCTCAAAATTTCATATCAGTTTTTTAAACATTATTTAAAGCTAAATGTGACAAAATGTTGCTGTTATTTTCAGCGTGAGCAGCTTTACAAACGGCGCCCCATACTAACTCGCTTCATCTCCTTATGCTATAAGCTACTATGTTCACTATTAAACAGAAGCTCCACAAATATATCTGGGGAACCTAATTGTACCATTACCATTAACTGCTGCATACCGTTTGGACCAGAATTGTCATGGTTGGGGTCCAGCTGGAGTGAGTATTATTTTCTCTGCCTTTTCTATCGTCTTGTCTTGTTAGGGCCCAAGCACGAGTGCTAGGGCACCAACGGTGTCCTAGCACGAAGTGCAAGGAACCTATTGTTTTTGTAGGGATTATTATTAG
>NC_048424.1:17410416-17414227 GCF_013103735.1 Etheostoma cragini
GCCCCCATATGTTAACCACGCCAACTCACTCAGGCCACGCCCCCGTCCCTAACATTTGAACCGTTCAAGCTACAGTCTCGTGTAAGGTGTCATTGAACTCAACAGAGAGTTCTTTCTTTATTGGTGATGCTTTGACCCAACCCCTGTGAATTGCCCACGCTCCCTTCCACAGATAATGAACTTTATGGCGTAGATTCTTACAACAAGGAGTTCCATCTTCATTGGTGACGATGTGCAGCGTCTGAGTGCCGCGCAAATTCACTGCTGCAAAGATTAGCCTCTGCCAGTACCCCAACCTGCATAGAGGCGAGGGCCCGTTCATCGCTGCTTGCAGCTTTAATTTTGTTTTTGTTTTTTCCTTTTTCCTCCCCCTCTCCTGTCTGAAGCCAGCTGATTGCCCACACCTGACTCCCGTCTACTATTAAAGATCTTTTCCGCCACACCTGCTCATCATCACCCGCTCCCGCTGTTCACACCTGCCTGCCATCATCATCAACCTCAGTATATCTACCCCGGCTCTTTACTCACTCTTCACCTGATCGTTGCTTCCACTGCATTGTTACTTTCTCCTCCGGTCAGCTGGCTTGGGACCCTGGTCCCTCTCCCTCGGCGCCCCCTCCAGATCTCAACTCCTAGTGCTGGTGTCTCCTCTTCGGCCATTCTCCCACGGCGTTCCCTCCTCTCCACCTCTCCACCTCTCACCCTCGTGCCTGTGTCTCCTACTCGGTCTGCAGCGTTGGTTCCTCCCGGGTCCCCCATCTACTCTCCTCTCCTTTTTATCGAGCCCCCACCTGTCCTCCGGTCCTCTGCGTTCCGACGTCCGCCTCAACCGCTCCCTCTCTCTCCTCATTAAAACACCATCCCAGTGAGCCGTGCATTTGAGTCTATCCTTCTGTCACGTAAAAAAGAATGTTCCTATTTTAGCCTAGGCTATGAACTGTTTATATACGGTTTCTGAAAAAAAAACTTTAGGCTACGGAAAAAAGGAACCATTAAAATGTACCGTCCAAGACGAATAGAGAGAGTATAATAGTTTCACATTGCATAATTGCTGTTTTCTCAGCACTTCTCCGCTTCCCAGACTCTGCCCCTCTTCTCCAGAAACAGCTCTGCCTCGTCCGGAGTATCGAGGAAGTAGGATCTGCGGCCTTTGGAAACCCCTCAGCATAAAAATAATTCCATACCGAATACCCTTTGGCTTGCAGCCGCTGTTTGACCCCGTCAAAGCACTTTTGCTGTTTGTGAATTTCTGTATGGAGATTGGGGAAGAACATTACCTGCTGGTTCTTGTAGAGTACTTTCCCTTTTACCCTGGCTGCTTTAACAACGTGGATCTTGTCTCAGTAGTCTAAAAACTTAAAAGGCCTCGGTGCTGCATTTGGTTCAGATCTTGGACCAAAAATACGGTAAGCTCTGTCTATTACCAAGGAAGCGTGCCGCCACTCTAACTCCAGAGCATCTGGAAGCCACCACTTGAGAAAAGAGCAAGCGTTGTTTCCCTCAGCACCTTCTGGAAGACGCACCAAATTTAAGTTATTTCTCCTCCTGCAGCCTTCTAGGTCAACTACTTTGAACCTCTTTTTCGTGAGCAGCAGTAGTTACCTGTACTGCTTTGATGAGGAAGCTGGTCGGGCCTGCTAGCCCGGCTATGGAATCTACCACAGACATCTTCTGCAAAGCCTCCTACCCACCAACGCGAGATCCATCCCATTCAAAATGGATGAGCTGGAACTGAGCACAGCAACAAACAACTACACACAGAACTGCTGCGTGATGATTATCACCATTGCTGTGCAGCTAGCACCTGCCCCAGTGGTAAATTCGCTGCAGGCTAAGCTTGCGATACCTAGGAGAATTGGCAAGCGGTCTGCTTTGATGTGTTATCTGTGGAAGACATTGAGGACGTATGGATAATTGGAATTCTGTTTGGGGGATTCCTGGTCATTGGACTTGGACTCTCCCTAACTTATCGGAAAATTGGTAAGACAGCTGGCAGCAAATTTACCCAAAAGCTGTCTGGGAAACTTAAAGAGTGCTTAAATGAAGTGAACGAGAAGTTGAAGGTTTTACATCAGAGGGCTGATCAGACTGGTGAACTGTCTCGTCACATCTCAGACCGGTCCGTGGAAGCGCAGAGGAGGATTGATACCATCGGGGCGCAGTCGGTGGATCTGCTTCGGGTGACCACCAAACTGGCAGTGAAGGTAGATGAACTGTCGAAATCACTTCTTGAACTGGACGCACGTATTACGCTGAGGATGAGAGAGATTGACGGACATTGATTTGGACAAATGCCAAAGAATTAAGACCTAATTTGGATTAAATTATCTTATTGTCTTATTGCCCCCCCAACACTTTTCATCGTAGGGCATGGCCATGGCGGGGCAGCCATTTGTCTGTGTAGTACTTAGGTCTGTTTGCAATACATATGTGTATACACACACGGTATGTTGTATATCTGTTTCAGTTATCACCGTTTTGAATGTCATTGATGCTCAAAAAACATTTTGTTAACAAAAATCTCTCTTTATTGTCCAACAAATTAAACATAACAGGCAAAAACTTTACATTAAATATATTATATTTACGGAACCACTATACACTATTAGAACTAGGGATGAGCAAGTACAGCATTATCTGTATCTGTATCTGTTTACCCTATGAAGTATCTGTAATCGGACTGGGTGGGGTCTAACCCGGAAGTGGAAAGAATTTAACCCGGAAGTGGGTCGGATTGTTATTTTAAGTACGCAGTTGATATGGGTTGATCAGAAATTGTTTTAATTATTGCTGATTAGAAAACTATTTCCATGACAGCATCAGCATTGAGCTTCAGATCAATTGTGTTGTCATGGTAACAAACGAAGTATATACAGAACAAGTTTTGCAACAATGAATAAAACACATGCGGTTGCAATTATGAAGTAATATGTAAGGAACAAGAGTTTTCATACTCAGAATAACTTTCGTTTTTTAAATTTAAATTTTTTTATGATCAGTGTGATTTTTTTTGTTTTTAGTTCTTTTTTTTTCTTTTTTTATTTCTACACCAGGTATGTGTGAGTGTGTATGTATGTGTGTGTGTGTGTGTCTGAGTGAGTAAGAGAGAGACAGAGCGAGAGAGGGGGGGCCTGTGTTCTACGGATCAAATAGGCCGATGCAGTTTTTCAGATTTGCATTGACTTTAATGAAGCCAGCTGACGGTTTACAAAATTAAAATAAATTTGTACAGGCAGACAGCGAGTCGCATTCTACCATGTCTGAACAAACCCCACGTTTACAAGAAATCTACTGGTCACTAAGTAAGTACTACAAACCAAAGTAAAAAGCAAACCTGAAGCTGAAGAAACCCTAAACGTTAACGCTAAAGACCCGCTGACCTGGGTGACTGAGGGAGAGAGAGAGAGAGCTGTTCTCTTCTCGGTGTTCTGTGTGTGAGTGAGAGTAAGCCGACTGGGACACAGCAACACAAGGAATCTGTATGTGTGTTGGGGAGGGGCGTTGTGACTAGCCTATCACAGAACGCAGATTAGAATTTGTATTCAATCCGAGCACAGATATTGACATGTGTTACTCGTATAATACTTGTATTCGGCAAAAGTGCTTTATCCGTACCGGATACTCGTTTACATGCAGAGGCGGACATACCATTAGGCAAAGGTAGGCAATTGCCTTAGGCCCCAAGCTTTTAAGGGCCCAGTAAAACGCCTCATAAACTTATGGTTACAATTTGTTGTCTTACTTTTCACCATTTAATTATATCTCTAAACATTGATACGCTAAAGTGCTATCCGATTGTTTAATTCATGAT
>NC_048424.1:17414327-17416600 GCF_013103735.1 Etheostoma cragini
TGTCTTACTTTTCACCATTTAATTATATCTCTAAACATTGATACGCTAAAGTGCTATCCGATTGTTTAATTCATGATGAGAAACTCCCCCCGTCCACTACATTGGACTATTCCAATATCCTACTGGGCATCTGCGCAAACGGCTCAGCGTGCTGTAAGCAGAAGGCTACAGACGGCTGAAAAATGAAGCAAAGCTACCAAATTGTTTCTGAATAAAGGAAGAAGCGGGAAGAAAGCAGAAAGTTTATAGCAAAACTTCCAAAAGTAACAACCTTTTTCACAACGGCTACTGACAACACTAACATTAACGTTACTAAAGAACAGCAAGAAGCCAGTGCTTGCGCTAGCAATGCTAACATGATGAAGAGGAGCTACCCACCGGCAGTTTCAGCCCAGGTTGCGCTAGCAATGCTAACACTGATGAAGAGTAGTGTTAGCCCAGGTTGCTCTAGCGATGCGGGGGCTGCATACAAGAAACCTTACAGGATCCTTCGAATGGAGATGGTTACGGAACTGTTGCTTTGACTGATAACTATGGCAATGTTGAAGATGGTGACACACATAATACTCAGCAACTAGACCCTGTGAGTAGCAGTCCCCCTAATCAATGTGTTATGATTGCAGATGATCCAGAACTCTGGCCAAAACAGCTGTCAAACGGAGAGCACTTCGTTCTCAGAGAACAACAACAACATATAAGTGCATGAACAGGAATTAATTACAAATGATTACAATAATACAGTACCAATGCAATAAAGAATGGGTACAACATGAACACATGATTTAAGAAACTTAAGAAAGGCAGAGGTGAAGAGATGGGTCTTGAGGTGGGACTGGAAGATGTTGAGGGACTCAGAATTGCGGCTCTCTTGAGGGAGGGAGTTCTAGAGCCTGGGAGCTGCCCTGGAGATGGTTCTTCGCCCAAAACTACGGAGTTTGTACTTGTGAATGCAGAGAAGACCGGCCGAGGTGGATCTGAGGGATGGTGAGGGTTGGTAGGGGGAGAGGAGGTCAGATGGTGGAGGGCTTTGAATGTGAGGACCAGGATTTTGAAGGTGATCCGGTGGGAGATGGGGAGCCAGTGGAGTTGTCTAAGGACTGGAGAGATGTGATCCCAGGATTTGGAACGGGTGATGAGGTGGGCAGCTGTGTTCTGGACAAGGTGGAGTCATCTAATGGACTTCAAATTTGGTCTGTACCATCTCAACTGCTCAAGATGAAAAGTCATTAAAAGCAAAACCTTTTGTCCAACGGTGTTGGCGTGGCGGCCATTTTGAGCATTTAGCGATGAACAAAGAAGTTGTAACTTTAGTGTACATTGTCCAATTTGACCGAAATTTCTCACGATTGAAAAGGGTCCAGGCTTGAGGAAAGTTTTGGGCCAAAATTTACTTTTAGTCATAGCTGGACAACAGGAAATCAGCCTTATATGACAAACATCATCGTCATTTACATGAAACTTAAAATGTGTGGTCTACATGAGATCCTGAGCCGCCCCCTATACATCAACCCCGCCCACTTACTTAGGTCACGCCCCTTTGATAACATTTGAACCGTTTAAGGCAGAGTCTTATGTGAGGTATTATTTTTCAGTTTTTTTAATTCAATTTTATTTAAAATTGAATTTATCATTCATCATACCATTATCATTTATCATTGAACTCAGCAGAGTTCCCTCTTCATTGGTGACGATTTGCAATGTCTTGAATTCGCAAATGCAAAGTCCCAAGGAGCGGCGTCTGCCACTAACCTCGAAGCGCGCATAGGTGCGAGGGCCAGTCCAACATTGCTTTCAGCTTTAATTCAATTAGTATTTTGTAGGGATGAGCGAGTACAGCATTATCTGTATCTGTATCTGTTTACCACATGAATTATCTGTATCCGGATCCGTACTCGGACTGGGCGGGGCCTAAACCGGAAGTGGTCAAATTTAAACCGGAAGTGTGTCACGCTCTCTTGAAATGTGCGGGGCTTTAACCTGTGCGGGTTATTTAAGCATGCAATTGATATGAGTTGATCAAAAATGTTTATATTTATTGCTGATTTGAAAACTATTTACATGACAGCATCAAGCTTCAGATCAATGGTGTTGTCATGGTAACAAACAAACTATATACAGAAGGTTTTGCAACAATGAATACAACACATGCCGTTGCAATTATGAAGTAAAATGTAATGAACAAGAGTTTTCAAACTTTTTTTTTTTAACTTTTTATTTTTATTATCAGTGTGATTTTTTTTTTTGGGGTTCTTTTTTATAGTTTTAATTTCCAC
>NC_048424.1:17416700-17426966 GCF_013103735.1 Etheostoma cragini
ATACTTGTACTCGGCAAAAGTGCTTTATCCGTACCGGATACTCGTTTCAGCCGGATACTCGGATCACCCCTAGTATTTTGTATGTTTTTGAATTTTTATTTTACTTGAATACTTACATTTTAAAGAAAATCAATAAGAAATGTTTCATTCAACATTGTGCACATTATTATCATCAGTAATTATGTGACTCGAGACTTTTAAAAACACATTTTTAAAGGATATTATCTAATTATTGTCATTGTAAAAATTTCTAAAAATATCTAATTTTTTTGTCCACCCCTACTCCAGAGTGGACAGTAGGATTGGTCATTGTGTGAATATTATAAGGACAGGAAATTATACTATTGAAGAGTATGTTGACCCCGCTGTATATGAAAAATACCAAGATAATTAATGGTGCCAGATGATTGATAAAATACTAAAAAATTTGCATTTATTTATTTTATTTTTTATACATATTTGGCATATACACAAGAGATAAAATAATTATCCCAGGGACACAGCGTTAACACTGGGAATGCATTTTTCACTTAATGAGGCCTTTAACTGGGCCTAATTAGCATGACCAACAGTAGCTCCAGCTCCCTGAAGGTAACTGATAGTCCAATGTGATGAGTTGTGAGAAATATGGTCGTGAGAGTGGTCTGGGGTTGTCATATCTTCCCACTTATTTTTATGATCCTGTAGAGTGGACATTTGTCTACCTCATTCAGGGAACCAACCCATGTCAGTATGCTGAAGGTGAGGATGGATTGAATGATGTAGTTTTAAAATGACTGGAGTTTTGACTTGTTAACCTGCAGCCATCTTATCTTCCAAAGAAGGTACAAGTGTTGTTAAAAGTCAAATTGATTAATTTCCCTGACTTATGAACTCTCAAAATTCTCTGAGACAGAACATCCCACTCTAAGAGGAGGGCGGAACGTACTACTTTAAGAAAGGGGGGGAGAGTCCAAGGTGTGCTGGCCTATTTAATCTTGTTAACACATATAATAATAAATATTAGAAAAAATGCACTGTTTTAATTAAAATAATGGTTGTTGGCAATGTATTAGATTAATGACACCAAAGATGTATGATGTTGCTGTTTTCATTGGAGCTCAGACACTATTTTCTTGGAGTTCAGCTCCTACTGGCTCCTACGTAATCAGAACCTGTCAGGCTGTATTTTATATGCCTCAAACTACTACATGAACTCATTATAAAATTATTTACTGAAGTGATGATTCAAGTGAGATGTAGGGTCAAGCAGACAGAAACCTTTATAGAAACTGACTTCTTTTTGCAATCAGTGTAGTCGCACCTTGCTGCAAATGAGATAAAATGCAGGTTTAAGGCATTATTGGGGGTACGATGAACAGTAGCACTGGGCTTTGCACAAAGATAGTGTGACGACTCGTCACCCTGCTAACTTGTTGCCCTCCCTAACAATATTAGCTGCTCTTAGCTTGCCCTAATAGAGCTGGCTCAGGCTTGCCTTGCTATAGGTCTAGACTGCTGGGGGGACTTCCTTTGACACACTAAGTCAATCTCTCCTCTCTCTATCCATCTGTGCGCAGTCAAGTCCCAGTAATGCTCGTTGTTAAGTCTTTATGATTTCGCAACTTGCAGTTTTCCTTGGATCAGGGTGGCACCTAAATCACGATTGCAGCTGCTGCCATGGGTCTGCTTGGTGCCCTGCTACGCCCTGAACTGAAAGCACTATTATTTCTAATCATAGTTCTATTATTTTTGTTGCTACTATTATTTCCACTGTTCATCTTACCCCCAACTGGCAATGCCAGATGTCCGCCCACCAAGCCTGGGTCTGTCCGAGGTTTCTGCCTATAAGGAACTTTTTATCACCGCTATTGCACTAAAGGCTTGCTCTTGGGGGAATTTTGCAAAATGTTGTACAGTGCATCCCCTATATTAAATTCCATAGACCTGTTCAACGTTAGCCATTGACTCACTCCATAATCAATGTACCTATGGTTGTGATGACTGTCCCAGCAAAGAAGAAGGCACTACCCAAATCCCAGTGGCTGGAGTTGTAGGAAGTATCACCGACAGGATTCACTCCGGCATTCACAGCTTCCACAGAATGCTGGAAGGAGAAGTAAAGATAGAGGCACATAAGAAAAATGTTGCTCACACTATTGTTAGATTCCGTCTTACTGTAATTGGGATCAGCATCTTGCTGGAATTACCATCTTCATCCCAATCACGCCCCTTCCCGCAGTTTATTTGTTTGGTCCTGCCCACACCGCGAAAATTAAATTGATTGTCAACAGATTGACCACTGAATTTGTGTCATTTGTTTGGCTGTTGTTTAGTCTATATCCACAACCATAAACCTCTTCAGGTGCAGCCGGACCCCCATCCCAATGTTGTCGTCTACTCCACTCCACTCTTCAGTGTCTACTGAGATCGGAGGAGAAAGATTTTACTGCTACTGTTTTGAAGTTGTTAATAATGTTAACTATTACTGACATTTACTGGATTACACAAACAAATCCAGGTTTAAGAAATAAAGCAGGATTACCATTTTATACAGTACACTGGAAAAATGCTTGTGAAAACCACAGTAATGTATTGTTATCAGATCAGACTATTACTCTTCACTAATAGAAGAACATAAGAACATCCCAGAGTTTCTTTTCAGCGCTGTAGCCAGGCTGACAGATATAGTCGCTGCTCTATTGCACCGGTAGAAAGGGCGAAAAAAGACCCGACATATACTTGGATTGCTTTATTCTATAGACCTTCAACAATTAATGTTAAAGGTCTCTTCGGATAAGCCATCTCTTAGACACCGTCCCAAAGAGGCTACCTATGTTGTGGTTCTGCTGCCTTTTGTATCCCCTTCCTACCTTTCCCCAGTGTGTCTGTGTTGTGTTATCTGTCTGCCACACGAGGGCGTCCTGGAGGGAACGGTCTGCCAGCACAGCTGCAATTCATCTCCATTATCCGTCTACCTGCACAGCTGCTTCTCATCATCATCACCACCACAGTATTAATACCCGGGCTGACCACCTCCTCAGCGCCAGTTCGTTACATACTCCCAAGTGGTAACTAGGCCAGTCAGTTAGTATTCGTTGCTTTACTAAACTTTGCTATTGACTAACTTTGTTTTTTCGTTCCGTCACAGATACTGTGTTCCGTCACCTATCTGTGCAGCTTCCCCGGACTGGATTACCACTTACACCTTCACCATCTCCTGTCCCTTGGTTTTTTGTGTGTTTTTGTGGATTAAACCTTTTTGTTACCTTTTCCTGTCGTCCTGTGTTGTTCTATGTTCGGGTCTGTCTGAAACCCCAACAACCTAAGAAGCATGATCTGTGGTTACCACTTCATTACTAGATATGATCAATATGTCTCAATTAACAGGTTATGTATTGCAGTTATTTAAAGTAGCTGAGGTCTTAGCCAACTATGGACCTATATCTAATCTTAACTTTCTCTCCAAAATCCTTGAGGAGGTAGATGCTAATTAGTTATGTTTTTTCCCAAATAGCAATAGTTTTTTTTCAGTACTTTCAGTCAGGATTTAGAATGCATCAAAGCACAGAGACGGCACTGGGGAAGATTACGACTTTCTAACTACTGCAGACAAAGGACTTCTCTCCATATTTGTCTTATTACATCTCGGTGCTGCATTTGAAACTATTGACCATACCACGCTGTTACAGAAACTGGAACATTTAGTTGGTAGTAAAGGAATCACACTAAGCTGGTTTAAGTCCAATTTCTCTGTTCAATGTAAATTTGTTAATATTAATGATAAATCCAAGTACGCTAAAGTTACCTGTGGCGTTCTGCAAGGCTCATTGCTTGGACCAGTTCTATTCTCCTTATCTATGCTTCCTCTAGGCAATATTATTGGGAAACACTAAATTAACTTTCACTGTTATGCGGTTGACACCCACATATACTTCTAATTTAAACCAGATAAAGCAGTCAGTTAGCTTAACTTCAAGCCTGCATTAATTATTTAAAATCATGGATGACCTACAATTTTCTGATGTTAATACTGGATGGTATTGCTTCGGTCTTCAGCACTACTGTCAGAAATCTAGGAGTTATTTTTGATCAGGATATATCCTTTAACATCCATCTAAAACAAACCTCAAGAACAGCCTTTTTTCATCTTTGCAACATTGCCAAAATTATATACATCCTTTCTCAAAACGATGCTGAAAAACTAGTCCATGCATTTGTTACTTCCAGGCTGGACTACCGGATTAGAATAAAAAGCTTTGATCACACCAATAAAGGTTTTACCAACGCCCATCACCTCTAGGACTGGCCATAGAAATGGCCACTCAAGTCTGTCAAAGGCTTTCATTGCGTCAAGAGAAAGAAGGGACAATGGGTTCTTACTGTCCTCTGCCGCATTAAAAATGTGAAGAGTTTTATGAATCCTGTTTGGTCAGGGTTCACTAATTTTGACATATGAGACTCCAAACAATGGGCTAGGAGCTTTGCAATGATTTTTCTTTGAGCATTATGCAGGCTCAGAGGCCAATAGCTAGAACACTCTGTAGGATCCTTATCCTTTTTCAGAAGTAAGGAAATCAAAGCTGTGTTAACGTCCCTTGAAAATTCACCCTTTTCAATAGAGAAGTTAGTCATGTCCAGAAGGCAAGGGCCCAACTGTTTCAAAAAAGTTGCAAAAAATTCAGGGGGAATCCCATCAAAGCTTAGGGTTTTTCCTTTTTGCATACTCTGTACTGCCAGTTTTAATTCTTCAATAGAACCTAATTTGTCCAAGCTAGCTGTTTCCTCTGATGATAACTGAGGCACGTCAAGCTGATTCAACCAGCTGTCGCAGTGTGATTTATCCAAAAAAAAACTCAGATTCATACAGATTGGAATAAAATGTCAGAAAGGATTTATATATTTCGACAGGGTTAGTTCTTATAATACCATCTGAAGATGTAATAGCTGGAATATCTGCAAAATAGTCTCTGGATCTTAACCTCATAGCGAGAAGGTGACTAGGTCTAGCACCCTGAAAGTAGTAGCGCTGTCTTGCTCTGTGAATTAGAAATTCAGACTCCTGTTTCAGAATGTTGTTTATTTCTTTCTTGACTAATGATCGTTCTAAAGAAATACGGTCAGTAACATTATTTAGTAACGAGTCTAATCTGGTTAACTCAGCTTCAAGGTTTTGCAGGTAGCTTAGCGCATTAGAGCAGAAAAGTATGGTATTGCTCCTAATAAAACGTTTTAACGCGTCCCACAATATCCTTGGGTGTTTTGCAGAGCCAACATTAGTTTCTGCAAATATCTTGAACTCTGTAATACACTGAGTAATATTAGAGTCATTTTTCAGAGAATTATTGAAATATAATCTAACTGCACGTTGAGACAATTGGCCAATTGTGGTGGCGCAAAGGACCATTTTTTGGTCAGATAATGCCATTAGAAGTAACACCGCTTTGTCAGTTGAATGAAATAATTGAGGGGATGCAAAAAAAAAATCTTTCCTGGAAAAGGATTTATGTCTACCTGAGAAAAAGCAATAATCCTTACAGGTGGAATTAACTATACACCAAATATCTATAAGCCCCAAGCTGCTGGCCCATGATTTCAAATCGTTTGTAGCCTTATCCTGGTCCGTAGTGGCCCATGCGTTTGACCAATCAATATCTGGGTCCAACACAGCACTGAAATCTGCACCAACAATCAAAGAACAGTACGTTAATGTGAGCGTTTGGGGTGGCCTATAGCTCACTCCGTTAGTGTGCTCGCCCTGCGTTGGCCATGTTCCTGCAGCGGCCTGGGTTTGAATCCAGCTTGTGGCCTTTTGCTGCGTGTCATCCCCCATCTATCTCCCTCCTTTCATGTCTGTCCACTATCTTTATGTATTAAAGGAAAAAAATAAATAAAAATAATCTAAAAAATAAAAAAATAAGATCTTAAAAAAAAAAAAAATCTAGCATTTGATTGGTAAGCATATTATAGAAGTTACCATCAAAAACTTTATGCGCATAAGTTGACACAAATGCAATTTTTCTATTGGATTGATTTTGAAATCACAATCCTGCCTGTATCATCTGACCAAGAGGACAACAGTTTGAGTGGGAGATTCCGTTGAGAACAATGGCTACTCCTTTTGTTTTTGAGCTCACTGACAAGGTTGCAATTGTATGATAGAATCTATTGGCTAAACGGCCTGTATCCACCTCCAGCAAATGAGTCTCCTGTATTAATGCAATGTCAACATTTCTCTTTCTCAGTAAGCCCAAAGTGATTCAAGAGGAGCAAAATAAAAATGAAAGATCACCCATTATTAAAAAAGCTGCATTCTAAATTCAGTAAATGTGGATATTGTTACTGCCTTTCACTTTGCTAAATCCTAGCAATAATGCATCCAAAGTTAAGTCCTTCAACACACAAAACATGTAAACACAGAACAACAGACAAGGCATTGATACAGAAAGGAGAGAAGGGGGAGAAACATAGAGAGGTTACAGTCAAAGTAGGTCTGTGATCAAGATTGAATATTGGGCAGCAAAAATGGAACACAAGCCCATTAATACCTGGTTTCGACAGCAACTGGTTCCACACTAAATTAACATCAAAATAAACACATTTTTCATTAAACAGAAACAAAAAGCAAAAAACACCTTGTAAAGGAAACTCTAGCCCAGCAGGGGCCCAGCTAACCTATGGAGAGTAGGCGGTATTAAGCTAGGTCGACATAGCATTCAGAAACATAGTCTCGGTAATCATATCAGACAATAGTGTGAAAAAAATCAAGACCCATTAAGAGAACAAGACAAACCAATCGTCCATGTTCATCAAGCAGTTGTTTCACTCCTGGTCCTCCTCCACGGCATCCTCCGTGACAGAATCCGAAGCGTCGACTCTCCCCGCTGCAGCAGTAGTACAGAGCTGCCAACTTTTCCAAAAACCTTTGGTGGGGCCAACCAATATTTTGCCACGTACAAAGCAATTTCTTTTGCTCTTTTAGCATCATTATCTTTCAGGGTTTAAATTGAGATTTTTTTATGTGTGGGGGGGGATGGGGGGCTCTTCCTAGGGGGGTCTTGGGGTGTGCCCCCCCCAGGAATTGTTTTTGAAAAATAAACCATTAAATGGCACTTTTTGGAGAGTTTTGTGCAAAAAATTTGAGAAATATTAAGTCATACATGATGTGGGGAAACCTGTAAGGTTAAGAGCCTTTGCATTGTTGAAGTATCAACAGGCATTAGGGCGTTTAGCATTTACATAAATGTTAATCATTCATCACTTTATTACACATTGTATTAACTTCTTATGATATAAGAACTGACCCAGACAATGGGCCAAACATAATGAACCACATGAAGCGACAGTATCATTTGTCAGCAACCGCTGAGAAGATTTGGGTCAGTGGTGAACAGGTCCAGGGGTCCCTGGTGTAGGGACCAGGGACCCAAAGTTAAATTAATGTTGAGGGATAAACTAAGACCACTGAAATTCTAAAGAATGAGAACCACTGATTTTCATAAATTCTAATCCTTTAACCTTTGTGCCAAGGCACAGTAATGTTTGGTCTTCATCCTCTGTGACCCACTTACTGCATTTACTTTTTGGGGAAAATAAAGACTATTTGTTCATTTTATGAAACAATTAATGAATTATTTACAGTTACATTTAGAGATGCACAGAGGTTAGAGAAGCACAATAGTGGCTCACGTTGCAGTATCGTACATATAGTATAGTGTAGCTCAGACGTGTTTCATCAGATTTCTGCTCATGTTTACAACTTTGTGCACATTCAAAATATAACTCCTCCCATCTCTGTTGTCCGAGATTTGGAGAGTTGTAATATAGTCTGCTGTGCATGTTATTGGTCCGCTGATATGGTAGTATCGCATTCAGATGGTCGCACAGACACATAGGCCCATTCGGGTCTCTGGTCTCTGACAAAGTTTAGAGGAGGCTGTACGCTTCTCTTCATCGGAGGTCTACACGGATGCAACGTGTCACTTTCAACAGCAGATGGAGTCCACTAAAATGAACTGAAGTTGCTACGCTTACCAGCCGCGCTCTCTAGCTTTACAGAGAGAGTGGACACAAAGCAACGGACGGGTCTGTGAGACTCAGAACTCAGAACAATTAAGAAATTCCACAGACAGGGAGCGCTCTTTAACCCCCTCACAGTCTCTGAAAGCACAATTAGTCAATCATAAGTGGCTCAACAGGTAGATCTATAGATAAACTAATTTTTCAGAAATTTGACTGACCGGGTTGACACTTCCGCGTGAGAAATAGGGGGTGTGGCATGTGAGCGTGTGAAACCAGTCAAATGCATGTGTCTCACGGCCAATGCGTGAGACCTGGCAGCCCTGGTAGTAGGAGGACGGGGCGCAGCCTGGTTCACATAATTCTCAGTATCCAATCCAGCATCCAGCATTTTCAGGGCAGCCTCTAGCTCACCCAGTAAGAGTGTTCACCTCAAGTTGACGGAGTCCTGCCGTGGCCTGGGTTTGAATCTGGGCTGCCGCCCTTTGCTGAGTGTCATCCCCCACCTCTCTCCCTCTTTCATGTCTATCCACTTTCACTATTCACTAATAAAGCACCCAAAAAATAATCTTTAAAAAGCAGTAGTGTTCTTCTTTGGGCTATAACTGTAAATTCGGCAAGCTCTCATAGTCTCTATCTGAGCATCTGCTAGATTCGCGAACCACTTAGGCAGCAAATGTGAGAGATACTAGATAGCATTAGCACCTTCTAGCCCCTCTTTCAGCCCGACGATGCATATGTTGCATCTCCGGTTTCTGTCCTCCATGAATGCTAGCTTCACCTCCAGCTTCTGAAAAGCATGGCCATGGCTGTCAAGAATACTCTCCACGGTGGTTTTTAGGTTGTTCACATCAGATCTGATAGAGCCAAGGCTTGCGGTCAGAAATGCTAGCTGGGCATGGATAGAAGTTAGGTTATTATTATTGCCGAGGCTTATCTGTTGAATCTGACACTGAATCTGAGAAAATAGGGGTTTGAGGTAGTTTTTCTGTTTCTCTGGCAATGTCTCTGCAACGGTGTCCGTATTGCCACGTTGAACTTTGTTCTTGTTTGCTATTCTGCTTCAAGGAACTCTAACTAGCACAAAGTGGTAAAACATTGAAGTTGGAACCATGTAAAACAACTATTTGACAAATTTGGGCCAGAAGCTACACCTAATACTGCCATCTCTGTCCAGCCGATCACGTGACTCCAGCAATGAAAAAATCTTGAATTTCAAAAAACTCCTGTCAGAGTTGGGAAACATCTGAAACAATTCTCTGACTTCCTCATCGCATTATAGGACTGGTCAAAGTCAAAGTCAAAGTATCTTTCTTCTCCGTAAGGAGAAATTTGTTTTGGACACAGAGTAACATTGCTGCAAGAGTTACAACAGACACACAACAACACATAGTCACTATGTAGAGGACTAGGGATGAGCCAAATACTCGGCTGAAACGAGTATCCGGTACGGATAAAGAACTTTTGCCGAGTACAAGTTTCATACGAGTAATGCGAGTCAATATCCGTAATCGGATTCAATGAAAGTCTTCACTGACTGTGTCTCCGTTCTGTGATAGGCTAGTCACAGTGCTAGTCACAGCACCTCTCCCTTACACTATTCTGTGATAGGCTAGTCCCAGCACCCCTCCCCTACACTATTCTGTGATTGGCTAGTCCCAGCGCCCCACAGATTCCTTCTGTTGCTGTGTGCAACTCCGCTCACACGCACTCAGAACACGGAGAAGTGAACAGCTCTCTCCCTCAGGTCCGCGGGGCTTTCCCGTTAACATTTAGGGTTTCTTCAGCTTCAGGTTTGTTTTATACTTCAGTTTGACCTAGTACCTAGTCCCCAGGAGACTTCTAGTAACCGTGGGGTTGGTTCAGACATAGTGCTTGGTAGAATGCGACTCGGGTTGCATCTCTGCCGTCAAAGTTTTTTTTTTTTTTTTTTAACTGCCTGCTGGCTCTAACCAGTTTTTTGAGTGTCTGAAACTTTCTTGCTGTGTTTTATAAAAAAAAATAAAAGGCAGTTGCGGTATAAATGAATAATATTACAAATGAAGATACACACACAAACACATTCCAACCCACCGCAAACTTGTTATATACTGTAGGCCTATATAGTTTGTTTGTTACCACGACAACACCAATGACACTCAATGCTGATGCTGTCATGTAAATAGTTTTCTTATCAGCAATAAATATAACAATTTTTGATCAACCCATATCAATTGCATGCTTAAAATAACATACCGGTTAAAGCCCCTCCCCCCCCCCATTTCAAGA
>NC_048424.1:17427066-17429201 GCF_013103735.1 Etheostoma cragini
TTTCAAGACAACCCGACCCACTTCCGGGTTAAATCTGCCCACTTCCGGTTTAGGCCCCGCCCAGTCCGAGTACGGATCCGGATACAGACAATTCATGTGGTAAACAGATACAGATACAGATACAGATAATGCTGTACTCGCTCATCCCTATAGAGGACCCAGAGTAGGGTTGGACATTGATTTTTTTTCTGATACTGGTCCTCAAAAAATTAACCTTATAATACAGTGATAGTGCCTTAAAAGTGTCTGAATCAATACTTTAAAATAAAGAATGTAATAACAATAACATTATTTTACTGGTCAATTGCAGACAAAAAGAAGCACCAGTAGATGAAAAAAGGAAATTTTACAATAACACTGAAATCGGAACGGCGGCGGAGTCAATAAGTTTCCATAAAATCAACGTGTGTATTTTCACTGACTAAGGAACGGCTGCATTCCAACTCCGTCCCAGCTTTTTGCCGGATGGTAAAATTTAGCACAAGACAGATTGTGCGGGACAGAAAGTCGAGCACAGAGGGCACCCAGATAGCTCAGTTGGTAGAGCGGGTGCCCATGTATAGAGGTTTACTCCTCGACGCAGCCGGCCCCGGTTCGTATCCGGCCTGCGGCCCTTTTCTGCATGTCACTTCCCCTTTCATATCCTCAACTGTCCTATCAAATAAATGCCCAAAAATAATCTTAAAAAAAAAAAAAAAAAGAAAGTCGAGCACAGAAGCAAAAGAAAACATCCGGTTAATTTCAAAATAAAATACACTATGCTCACGGCGAATCCTATTTCCCTGTACTACACCTTGAAAGTTTCTTAATGGGCAGAGACAGGCCTGAAGTCAACAGCTCAGAGGTTTTGTGGTTCCGTTTATAGAAAAGCTGTTCCGCAACCAATCTGGACCTGGCGGGTATTAAAGGATGGTGGAGCTAGGTCCAACACGCAGCATAGCCTGTTCAGTGTTTACTTTAGGACTTTTTTAGCAGTGGGGGCAGGTCCGTCTGAACAGCAAATGTCAGGGGTCATGAGGGCCAGAATACAACCAGCATCATTATCAAGAATGAAGACATGAACATAATGATAGCGTCATTTAAATGCATATTGAGTAGCCACGTTGGTTTGTTTTGGTTTTTTATTCATAAATGCTCCAGCAGAGGATGGTTACTTTAGCCAAGAGTTAAGTTCAGAAGAATTTGTCAAAATTTCAAGATTTGAAGCAAACTAAGATAAACAGCTAGACTACAAAGCAATAGCTTTTGTTTTAGCTTGCTTGTCATTATATTTGCTATTTAGAGTGGAGTAGAGCTGCGTTTTTGTAAACAGCGTGGTGGACAAGATCGGACTGCCAGACAGATCACTTCCTACCTGTATGCCTGTACAGGTGAGTGGGTATTGATACAAATTTACTTTTAGGTTTTATTGTAGCCTACTTACAGTAACGATTGTAGTGGTATCTTTCCCAGTCAGGTGCATGTGCTGCATGTTGTAACAGACCTCTGCAACACGGGCATCACTGTTCAGAATCCCATCCGTCTTCCAAAATGTAATGCTTCTATCCAAACAAATTGTGCTTGAAGCTGCAGGCCATCCAATTATAACGACCTCACCCACATTGTAGAAATCATTAAGGTATTGAGTCGTTACATTTAAAATAATGTAGATACCAGCCTCACAGGAGCCTATGATTTACTGCAGCCCTCCTAACAAGCTTCAAAGCCATCTCCCCGAGTTTTTTGACGTATTTGTTTTTTATTTGACTCGGAAGCAAAACGTTTTGAAGATAAACTATATCAACACAACAGTATGTGGAGTAAAACTGGACGGGCCCATTAACCTCTGAATAGTTCTATTTGTTGTTAAATTTCAATATGAGCGGCTGCCAACAGGGGGATGCAGGATCATTTAAAAGGCAACGGGGACTATTGTGTCTAATGCGTCTAGTGTGTCTGCCCTATTTCTGATAGCATGGCAGAAGAAATTTTAATATTGTTGGGATTTAAAATGTTATATGTGTTTAAACATTGTGTGTGTGGGAAATTATAGTCAGATATAGGGGAATTTGTGGGACATTACACTCAGGTATTATGATTATATTTAGATACTGTGAATAAACTTATGCATAAGTAAATGGAATGAAGCTCAGGTC
>NC_048424.1:17429301-17459038 GCF_013103735.1 Etheostoma cragini
TTTTATAATCAAAGCTAGAGTGATGTCTTAGCTAATTGAGTCCTGACGTTTGGACCCTCCAAGTGGGATTCGCAACATGTGTGATTTGCATTATAAATCTAAGCTAAAAGGTAAAAACATTATTTCGACATAAATTAAGACATGTTGGTCATGCATTAAGTTTGTTGTTATAAGTATATAGTTTGTTGTTTGTTATATTAAGTTGTTTTGCAATACATCTGTTTTATAATATAAGATGTTCTAGTACATTTTGTTATAATCCAGCTCTCCTAAATGTGTCAGAAGTAAAATTGATTGTTAGGGATGTTCCCTGAGTCTGGTTTCAACCTTTTACCCCCACTGATTTTTTTCCTGAACTAAGAGTCATAAGCCTTAAGTCAAATTCCAACTGAAAAGATAACGGATAAGCACACAAAGACATCACCGTTGTCTAAAGACCCCACCCTTGGTGGATAAATCTAGGGGTGTAAGAGCCAAAGAGTCAGACAAAGGAAGAAAAGAGCTGCAACAGCTTGATCCAGGTAACTTTGTCTCAGGATATCCTATGTAATAAATGGATTCACATCAACATCTGAGATTTTGACTACTAATTGAATGAACCCTGAGAATGGAGCAGGATTTAGCTCCAACACTACGCCAATGCGCCATAATAAAATCAACACTGCAATGTTGGAATCATGTACAGTGAAGAACTGCCACATTTTAAAGTCACTCAGTTAGCTTTCAGTATTTAACTGTGTTCACGAGGCCGTATGTGACACGCTGGCTCTGTCAGGTTCCCTGTGATTGGCCGCGAGCCCATTGTTATTATGCTAGCGGCTAGTGCTTATGTTTGGATCTAAAAAATAAAAAATTGATTGTTTTGTGAGACGACAAAAAAAAAAAAAAGTAGAAAAAGAGAGAGGCCTACCCCCCACCTCAGAAACAGTAGGTGAAAATAAAAGTGACGATGTAGGCCTGCCTGCTGTAGGCCCCGCAGCTGTAACGGGTAAGCGTAAAAGAGAGAAGACCCGAAAATATACAGACAATTACCTGAAGTTTGGGTTTACCTTCAAGCAGACAGATGACATTGAATTTCCAATGTGTGCAATTTGTTCTACTGTGCTGTCAAACGAGTCTATGAAGCCATCAAAGCTGCAGCGTCACTTGGAGACAACCCACAGCCACTTAAAAGACAGACCCGTTGAATACTTCAAAACTTGTCTCAAATCCCTCCAAGGCCAACAGACATTGATGAAAAAATCTGCCAAAGTTGGTGAGCTAGCTTTGAAATGCTCTTATCAAGTTGCTCTTCGGATTGCCCAAAAGAAACAGCCATACACACTTGGAGAGGATTTAATATTGCCTTCAGCAACTGACATGTGTAAAACAATGTATGGGAACGATAGTGACATTAATAAACTGTTCCATTGTCGAACACAACCATTGCTCGCCGTATTGACGAGATGGCATCAGATGTGAGGGTGCAACTGATAGAGAAGCTGAGATTGGCAGATGCATTTGCATTACAGCTGGATGAATCAACGGATGTGTCAAAGGACGCGCAGCTTCTGGCGTTTGTGCGCTTTGTGGATCAGAATGAAATGCAGGAGGAACTTTTGTTTTGTAAGCACCTTCCTGAGCGCACAACAAGTGCTGAAATCTTCAAAGTGATTGACGCTTTCTTCAGAGAAAATGACATTTCATGGGCAAAATGTGTTGCACTGTGCACCGACGGCGCAAGAGCCATGGCTGGATTAAAAAGTGGCCTAATCGCGCTTGTCAGGGATGTGGCTCCAGAGGTGATTTGGACGCACTGAATGTTGCACAGAGAGTCACTTGTCGCCAAGGACATGAGCGCTGAACTGTCTGATGTCATGGACTCGGTCGTGAAAGTTGTGAATATAGTCAAGAAGAGTTCTTTGCAAACACGACTCTTCTCTAATCTCTGCGCTGCTGAAGGAGAGGAGCACACTGGGCTACTGTACTATTCTGAGGTGCGCTGGCTTTCACGCGGAACAATGTTGGCACGTGTGTTAGAATTACGCACGTCTATTCGGGAGTTCTTACTTCTCCAAAAGCGCACAGAGCTGGCTGCACTTTTCAGCGAGAGTGTCTGGATCACCAAACTTGCATATCTTGCTGACATTTTCGCTGAGCTGAACAAACTTAACAGTTTTATGCAAGGTCGCAACACATATGCCTTTCAGCTGTATGACAGGATGGAAGGCTTAGTCAAAAATATCAAAAATGGAAGGAGGGTGTCGGGGAGGGAATATTTTCCCTGTTTCCATCAGTGGGTGAGCTGGGAGATTCTGCTGTGCTCTCGCCTCCCGTAACACACGCGATTCTTGCGCACTTGGAGACGCTCCATGTTCAATTTAGGAACTACTTTTCTGAGGCCGACTCCTGGCGCAGGGACAAGACATGGATACAGTTTCCATTCAGAGACAACACAGCAGACGGCGCAGTCCTGACGGTGACAGAGGAGGATCAGCTCATTGAACTGTCCACTGACAGCACGTTCAGAAACATATATGAAACTAAACCACTCACCCAGTTTAGGATATCTTGCCATAAAGACTTTCCACAACTGGCAGCAAGAGTAATGATGAGCCTGTTGCCCTTTGCTACAACATATCTTTGTGAAAGTGGATTTTCCTCACTCACCTACCTGAAAAACAAATACAGGTCAAGACTGCAGCCTGTGCCTGATATGACTCTCTGCCTTACAACCTCCATACGTCCAAGGTTAGACAAGTTGTGTGCTACTCATCAGGGTCAGACATCTCACTAATGTGGGAGTATGTATGCCATCCATAGATGGTTTGAGAATTCACTTCCCATACTACATGTATGTTTAAAATTAAAACATGAATCTGTCAGTTATGTTAATAGTTCAGTATTGTATGCTATATAACAGGTATGTTTATGCATGCCAGTGGCACTAACAAGCATCACTTATTTTCCTTTTCACATTTATGTTTTAAAAATGTCCATTTGAATAGCTTTTATGCATGATTACATGCAATTGACAGACATTGTTGATCTTGGCAGGTATCAGTTTATTGTGTTATGTTATGTTTATAAATGGCAGTGGCATGGTAGTTCTAAAAAGTAATGTTTCGTGTGTTGGACTTCTCCAAACTAAATTGAGTTGTGTTGAGTTATTTTGAAGGTACATCTATTATGATCCATATGTTTGGCAAATGTATTGTCATTTTGCTGTGACAGCTGTAACTTAAACAAGATCATGGACTTATTGTATTTAACAGATATAATGTGGGTTTATTTTTTTTCATTGGTTTTCAGACAGCAACAAAGGTCGACATAGAATTCGCATAAAAATAAGGCAACAGAAGACCACTTTGAAGGCCATAGTGGCAGAATACAACAGTCTCGTTCCACACGAGCAAGCGGTGTGCATGGATAGCGTTCTGGACACAGAACATCCCTGGCCTTGGCAAATTACACAGAGTGGTATGCATTTCATGTACCGTGCGTATTCTTTAGCAGTGAAAGCAGTATCATATCATTTACTTAAAAGGATGTCTATTTACAAAGTAAAAAATACTGATACTACACTGTAAAAATATTCACAAGTAAAATATTATTTCAGTATAATCAGTAAAGTATACTTAAAGCATTAAAAGTGGAAGTTGTCCAATAATTGTAGTGAAGTTAAACAGTAATATATTTTCCTCTGAGATGTAGTGCAGTAGAAGAAAAAAGTAGCATATAAAGAATGCCAGTACCTCAAATGTATACTTAAGCACAGTACTTTAGTAAATACACATTTCATCACTATTATTCTTACATTTAGGCGTTCCGGTGGACATATTTGCATTCAGACAAAGTATGCATATGTATGACAGAAATTATCTCTGAAGCTACATGCTATATACAGTGGTCTGAATGTTTCATATTGATGTATTACAGGCTCTGCTGATTTTAGCACAAAGAAAGAAGTCTTCAATAGGGTCATGGGTGTTTGAAGGCTTTAAGAGGAGAAAAAGATCCTTGTGAAAGAGATGAAGCAGCACTGGGAGTCTCTCAAAGCCCATGCCAGGGTCTTGTCTGAGTTGTCTCAGCATCAGAGTGAAGACACCATACAAAGTAAATTTATTTTACTTAATTACCTTTTTTTACTTAAAAGTACTTTAACTTTTTTTAATTTCCTGTGTTTCACAAAGTTATGTTTAAATTGTGAAAGACTTGTTCTTTACCTGGACAGTGACATATTTTATCCCTTCTTAAGGACATCTCAAAGAGAAAGCCACAAAGGGTCACACCTGCCTCATCCTCAGAAAGCAGTGGGAAATGAGAGAGCTGCAGCGGCATATAAGAAAACACTACCTGCATGTGCTGTCATCAGCAGATGACATAATGGAAACAATTGACAGTTCAGAGGAGTTTGACATAAGCTCTGAAGATTCAGAGTCTGATACAATGTATAACAGGAAGAAGATGTGGTGCTCATGATCACAGTGACACATGGTCACACACAGCATGTGGCTTTTAAAAAGTAACCAATTATGTGGTCATTGTCGGGATAAAGTTGGAGATGACAATTGTAGTTTTTTGTATTTGGTTGTGAAATGTTTCATCACTTATATAAGGTTTCATTTTTCTACTGGGTTGTGGGAAGTTCCTGGTTAAGGTTGTATTACATCTTTACAACACAAACCACTGTCCTTTACTTTCTTATCTTTGATTCATGTTCAGTTCAGAGTTCACAAAAGCACAATAAAACTACATTTCTGATTGAGTCCTTGAATGTTACTGCTGTTTTAGGTTAAACTTATTTTTTCTGAGCAATTCCCACATGTGTTCAGAGTACATGAATTCAGTATATGGCAAGAGGAGAGATTCAGAGGAAGGACTAGTGACATGGGATTTTCAGCTTCAAGTTTTCAATTACAGGAACAGTGTTTTAATGCAATTATTAGTATAACATCCAACTTTACACAGGTTGAATGATTTAGCAAACCACATTTCATAGTGATAAACTGTATATCAGATGAACTAGCCCACTCTTTCATCCCATCTATTAATCAGCCCAACTTCTTTTATCAACCAGATAGACATGTGTGTACACATCAGTGTTTATATAGGCTTAATCAACTAGCAAATACTAGTAAATATACAGACAAATAATCGTAGAGTAAAAACTACAATAATTCCTCTGAAGTGTATTGGTGTAAAAACATTTATGTAACATGTAACATGTAAAGAAAAGACTCAAGTAAAGTAAAAGTATCTCAAATTTGTACTTAATCACAGTACTTGACTAAAATCACTTAATTACATTCCACCACTGGCGACACTGACACAGAGACATATGCAAAGCACCCGATAGATTAAAATGACTATAATTAAGATTATGACCACATAATATATAGGCGACATGGGCCAAGTGAGTGCCCTGCCGTGGGGGTATGGGATGTGGGCATGTCCATGGCAAGGGGACCATTGTGTCATAATCTGCCTATGGGTAAAAAAAAGGTCTACACTAGACCCGAATCCCAAGTTATGAATGTGATTAGGAAAAACATCAATACCTTGAAGATTTTTACCAAAAAAAACAAGCAAATAATCCAAAGATTTGAGTTCATCCAGGCTGGAGTCTCAAATGGTCTCAGAAACTACAACTGAAAGAGGCTGGCGCCAAACAAAGATGAGAATTAAACTTTATCCTAGAGCAAAATTAAAGACATTTTTGGAAAGGCCTTGACCTAGTGAGTAATATATGTCAGTGTGAAGATTATAAGTGGCACCTGCTGTGAAAATTGACCTCTGAACCTTGACCTCAGTGCCTATTGGAAGGCTTGTCATTCAGCAACAAAACAGGCTACAGACATGAGACCAACTGTTATAGAAAGCTCTTGACTTCAGCTTTGTGACTATATTCATATAAATATAGTCACCAAGTGGGGGCACTGTCAAGTATGATGAAAATGAAATTTCAGCAATTTAACAATTGCATATTTAAAATCTGATCACATAAATGCATTTCCCAGCCCTTTAAATCTACCAGTATACTCCTAATTTAATATTTACAACTTCAATTTTAAGGAAATGTACCATTAAAGAAAAAACTACAATTCCCTTGTACCAGCCATGCAGCTTCATACAAATTAGCACCATATTTGTAGTTCTTCCGGTTTGCAAAGTATTGTTGAGAATAGGGTATAAGAGATATCTAATGAATATATCAAACATTTTGTGCAGCCGAATTAGTAATTACACTCCATCTAGATGATTGATGTTAAAGAAAAGTAAAGATGTCGGCTTATGTCAGATATTCTTATTGTTATTCTATAAATGTGGATTTGGGTTAGCTAATTCTTCCGGTTTGCAAAGTAGGGTTGTAAAATAGGGTCGTAATTTCATACATCTAATGAATATAACAAACATTTAGTGCAGCTGAATTACAAATTACACTTCATCTAGATGATTGATGTTAAGAAAAAGTAAAGATGATTCTTTCAGATAGAAATAAATACTGTTTCTTAAGTTTTTTTGATTTAAAGTGCAAGCGACAGGAAGTGACGTCATTCACTGCGTCTTGTTCGTGGTATTTGGTAACGCGGGTACTGTCCTTGCGCGGAGAAGCACAGGTTTAGAAAATCTGTTGTAGAAGTAAAAGGAGGCAGGTAAGAAACACAGTTAATGTCTTGAGTATGTACCTAAAAATGTAAACTATAAAACAATATACTTTTTTAGAGATGCAGCAATATTACTTTTGTACAGGTATAACACATTAAAAATGTTCAATGTAACATCAGTTTTGGTTAGCTAATGCATACTATGTTATAGGATGCACATTACTATGCACATTATGCTGGTCAATGGGAATTGTAACTTAGTTCTTTTTATGTGTCACACTTTTATTTGCTTTTCCATTCATCTTGCTCTCAAAGTCATGACGAAGCCCAAAGCAAGAAGCTGCCCCAATTGTGGAGCAAGCAACACTGCAAATCGGAAGACCTGTGCAAGCTGCTTTGTTTGCCTCCTGAAAAAAAAGTCATTCAAAGAAAAAGAAACGGCAGTGAGGACAGGCAACTGGGGTCAGAACACCCTAACTTTTTACATTTTCCATACATTTTACCCAAAGGCGAATATCCCTAACTTTTTGTGAGTAGTGTATGTACCATACTAGGTTAATACCAGGCATCTGAAAAACCAATCTTGTCATTTGTTGTTTTATGATACCCAATTGATATAAACTAATATTGTGCTATATGCAATGATCTTACACTTGTTTGCATTCATTCTTTGTTTTCAGTGGCAAAACTTGGGAAGACACCTGGGAGCCTGCCAGCAATTTTATAGACTCCATTTAATGTTTTTGTTTGTGTGTCTTTAAGACACCTGTATGTTGAATGTTGTTGACCATTGATATAAACTGTATGAGTAAAATAAAAGATTTGTTCATTTGTTTTATTTCAGTTCAGTTTCAGTTTGCCTTTTTCATTGCATTTTGAATGTTTCTTTTACACACTCCTCCACATCTCCTTTAGTGTTTTTAATAAGAAAGTCATATATATAATGTTATACTACAAGCAATAAAAAAGGGATGTGTAAAAACATCAGTATGTACAGAATCAAGGGCATATATGCAGGAGTATATGCAGTCAGTGTTTGAGTGAAGAAGACTAATAAATATGCCCATGAATATTTTGTAGCATCATCCTAAATTACACCAGTATTGCAATTACTGTCCGTGATGTGCCATGTTAATTAAACCGGAATACAACATTAGACCCGTATTTCTCGAATTGTTAAATGATACGGTAGGCAGCCACCAAGGGGGCAGCGGGATGTTTTCTCTTCACTCTTGGGGAGTTGTCTTTTCGTCCACAAAAAATTTCTATGACAGAAAAAAACGCATTATAATCTGCGCCAATTCTATGAAGCGTTACACACTTCACCTTTCCCAAATGGGCGTGGTGTCCTTGCCCCTAATCTCCAAACTTCATTCAAGAGTTGTGAACGTCATGTAGATGGATGAAAGCAGATTGTGTTGTACCACAGACTAATTCAAAAGGTGATTTAAGTTTTAGTTCACTTTTTAGAGATCTATTTGGTGAATCCAGCAATTCAGCACCATAGACAGTTCAGCACGGTCAAATCTCGCGATAGTGTATTTCTGCTGGGACAGAGACACGTCTCGAACAGTTAATTTTCTCCTAATTTGTCTGAAAAACACAATTTCAGGGTCCAAATCTTCAGAAAATTTGTGTGCTGTGAAAAATGAGTCAAACTTTTACTTCAGTGACAGAAAGAAATCGCTCATAATCAGCTGGCGTTCATTTCTCCCAATAGTGTCAACACAATCAGGATGCCACAGGCCTCCTAAAGGGGAGTGGCAGTGACGTTAAATATTCATATTTAACATATTCACATTCATATTTCATATTTAATTCCATTTAAAGGCACTGGCAGTGACTAAACCAACGTGACACAAATACAGGAAATGACTCTAAAAGCTTTCAGTCCACCCGTAAACGTGTTGTTGCTAACTTGACAGTGCCACGGTCTCATATCAATCGAACATTCCTGCGCGTCGAAAAGTGACGCTAGAAGGTTCCTAGAGCGTTACTTCTTGAAGCGTAGGGCCACTGACCAAGCGGCAGTTTTTGACGCATCGGGAATGAGAACGTGTTGCAGAGCGCACCCAACCCAGAGCTCCTTTGCTCTGTTGACTCTGATCCAAAAGCTACACGGAGGTCAAAGTTGCAAAGCTGCTGTGTGGGTCTCGCCTAGGCAGTGTGGAGGTATTGCCGGTAGTGGAGCCGCCAGATTCTCGGTACAACTGACAGATGGCTGTTGACTGGTTTATGCCTATCCACCAGTTTCTGGAGTAAGCTAATGTAAAAAAGAATGTGGGTGAAACTTCCCGTGAGACGGCAGTAGTAGCATTCCAACGGTTGTGTGTGTGCTAATAAGCAAAGAGGCTAAGTATATTTGAGGTGTTTTCGTATAATTTTCTATTATTGTAAAGTTGTTGAGATGTTGTTAAGGAGCTCAGGGACAGCATTTGCTGTTTGGGGATGTACAAACAACCAGAACAAAATAAGTCAGTGGCTTAAATGTATGTGTTATGAACACAAACCAAAGTCCCTGCTACAGTGTCCCTGCCAACGATGGTACAGTTGGCAGGGACAACAGTTTCCATCGCCTTACACAAGAAGATGAATCAAAACGAACATGGCGTAAGAACTTAAACCTGAAAAAGCCCCCCAACCATCACTTTGTGTGCACGTTTCACTTCATCGACAAGAAGCTAACACAGGATAACACATACCCAACGCTTTTTCCGGTTACGAGGATGCCACCAGAGAAGAGACGCTGACCAAGGACTCGACATGTCCCAGGTAGATCCACTAGCTTGTTAGTTTTCTTTAAACAGTTTTATACAGTTATTTTTTTTTCAATTCCTAAACTGTTCTTGAAATGCTTAAATGAATAAAAGAAAAACTGTGGTGGCGATGCTGGTAGACAGATGGCCTGATATTTTTACCTAGCACAGGTAAGTTTCACAGGAGTTTTATCCTGCACGTTGCACACTGTAGCAGGTGCCAATTTTGTTTTGTTCAATTTAGTTAACATTTACAGAATATCTATTTTGAGATCATAAACACGGTCTATGAGTCTAGATGTTGCTAAACCAAGTCTCAGAACAGCAACAAATAAGGCACAGACACGTTAAAGGTCCCATGACATGGTGCTCTTTGGATGCTTTTATTCAGACCTTAGTGTTCCCCTAATACTGTATCTGAAGTCACTTTCCCAAAATGCAGCTTTGGTGCAGAATTACAACGACTAGAGCCGGTCCCACAATGAACTTTCCTTAATATGTGTCTTTCTGAGTCTGTGGCTTTTGAGGAGGAGCGGGGGGTGGGGGGGCAAGGTGGAGGCTGGGGGTGTGGCCTTGACTAACTGCCGTTTGAAAGCCATGATGTCTCTCTCTCATTGGTGAGCCAAATTCTCTGGGCGGGCAAAGCAGAGAAAGGGGAGGTAACCTTGCCCCTTATGATCCACATCGGCCCATCTGAGCTTTCATTTTCTCAAAGGTGGAGTAGGATACCCAGGGCTCGGTTTGCACCTATCACCATTTCTTGCCACTGGGGGACCATAGGCAGTTTGGGGGAATGAATATAACTGTTAAAAAAATCTCATATATGAAATTTTCATGCCATGGGACCTTTTAATGATTCAAAAGTAGTAACAATCCTTATGTACTTACCATATGCCTGAACTGCTACTACTGCAGTTCAAAATCTCATGTCGTAACATAAAAAAATAAAATAAAAAATGTAATTAATGTATTCCTTGCAGATAAGCCTGATGTGATGGAGGTTTCTATGGAGCCAGGTCCGACTTCACAGACATTACAGGATGCCCAAACACAGTGGTCAGACCCAGAAATAGAGAACCACACCTACTCCAAAGGACCTACTATCGCATGGTGGTGTGACAACTGCACCATCCCCTGAGAGGTTGCTGCCTGTTGCAGATTTTGCATTGAAAGATGATACAGACTGTTGTACACAAGTATTCCGCTACTTGCATTTTAAACACTTGTGTCTTGCTTGCAACGTTGCTTGCAAATCATCAGCATTGCCAACATTGGACCAAATCCTGTTGACATTGATGAAGCTTAGACAGAACTTTGTTATAGCAGATTTAGCAAAATGCTTTAAAATGTCAACTGGTCAAGTCAGTAAAACACAGAAATACTGGATAGATTTGATTCCTGTACACACCCAGGATCTCATTTCATGGCTGCCTCGTGAAACACTAAAGGCCACTTTTCCACAGGTTTTTATTGACTGCACAGAACGTGTCCTTCAGAGGGCTAAAAATCTAGACTTCTGAATTTAACCTTACCGTCACTACTATGCCGGCAATACTGTCAAGTATCTAGTAGCAACTGCTCCATCTGGAATTGTCACGTACATTTCAGAAGCATATGGTGGCATATTTAGCAATAGATTAATCAGACACAACTCTGGGTTTCTCAACCTTTTGCGTGCTGGAGATGAGGTGATGGGAGACCATGGATTCACTATCAGGGATTTGCTGGAGGAACGGAATGTTTGTTTGATCATAAAAGCCTTTACGCATAAGAAAAGTCAGCTCACAAATGAGCAGGTCACTCGCACAAGGCTAATGTCTCCATTCACATTGAGCAAGCTGACAGGCGTTTAAGTATACAGTTTATTTCAAGCAAACTGTTTTGGTTGGGTTCCGGCTAGCCGTGAGTAGTTGTTTTGTTTACTATTTTTCTATCTGAGTTTTATGTTGGACTGCCTGTTTTTCCATGCAGTTTTTTTTACTTCACTCTCCCTCCTGCTGAAGCCAGCTGACCATGCATACCTGAGTTTCACCCACAATCACCCGCCTCTTACACCTGCCTTCCATCTCCATTCAACAACAGTATATCAACCCCGGCTCTTCAACCCATCTTTGCGTCATCGTTGCTCCAGTCACATTGGTGAAATCTCTACAAGCTTTTGTTCTCTCAAGTGTTCTATGGTTAACATTGACATACCTTTTTTTGTTTCTCCCACACAGTTATCACCTCCTCTACTGTTTTCCGTCTCCGGTCAGCTGGCTTCTCCCCTCGGTCCCCCTCCCACGGCACTTGCTTCTGCCTGTCTCTGTCTCCACTCCCTGCTCCAGTGTCTTCTTCTCGGCTCCACGCTCCTGGTTTTCCCACACTTTCACAGAGTATACTCAACCTCGAGACTCCCCAAGCTACCCTTCTCTTTGTCTCTGTCCCTGGCGTCTGCCTCCCCACTTCCCCTCACCTTTCAGTCAATAAATCTGTTTGCATTTCTTAGAGCCTTGCATTTTAGTTTTTTTCTGTTTTTAGCGTAACACACATAGACACAATAACAGATTTCAATAACTCTCTATGGTTTTTAAAAAGTTCTGGGGAGGTTGATCATTTTTGTATTGAATTTATTGATGGGCCTGGATATATGTGGCTCAGTCTTTGATGCTTAAAATGAATGTGCTTAACCTTCCTCAGACCTACATTCTTCTTTACACCAGAAATTGACTTTCTTTGCACATCAGTGCTTGCCATCCCTGTCTTGCCCTGCCTCACTGCATATCCAACCTTTCCAATTTCACAATTTTGATGTCAGATTCACTGTGTTCCCTTGGAAGGAATAACTGCACATGGGTAGGCACTTGTAATTACATTTTGATAACTCTGTGTAGGCAGAACCAGTTGTTTTCGTTTTTCTTGCTACTGACAAACATCCAAATTTCCAAACAACAGAGCTATGTGTTTAAATCGACGAATTCTTTTTTAACTTCTCTTTTGAAAACGGTGAATTCTCAAGGGATGTTACAATAGCCTTGATTTTCTTACTCTTAAAAAAAGATAAGGATCCTACAGAGGGTTCTAGCTATCAACCCCTGAGAAAATTAGTGAACTCCAACCCAACAGGATTCAAAAAACGAGACTAGCAGCAAATAATGATAGGGGCCTTCTCCCTATTGTTGATGCAGCGGAGGACAGTAAGACCCCAATGTCACTTCTTTCTCTTGACGCAATGAAAGCATTTGACAGGCTTGAGAGGCCATTTTTATGTTCAGTCTTAGAGGTGATGGGCTTTGGTAAAACTTTCATTGGTATAGTCAAGTCTTAACCCCCCAATCTCTTGCGCCAGGGTTTGCCCTTGAGTCCTGCATTATTTTTCATTTCTCTAGAGCCGCCAATCAGTTATGGTGTCACCGATTTGCATTTGCATTTGTAATATTTGTCTCTCAATATTTGCGGACAATGTTTTTTCTTTTTTTTCTTCTCGGCCTCTCCCTCACCTTCTACCCTTATGGGAGTCATCTCTGCTAACATCCCCGTTGTTAAGCAAGTTAAATATTTGGGCATTGAGGTTTTCCTCTGCTTAAACGAGATTATTAAATATAATCATCTCTTGCTCTGAAAAGCTTTTTGAAAGATATGGAAAAGTGGATAAGTCTCCCCATGTCGATTCAAGCCCAGTTCAATGGTTAAAATGAATGTTTTACCCAGGGTAAATTTTGTGAGCTCTATGCTGCCTCTCTCCCCTCCTGCCGGCTATCGGCGTAAATTACAATCAATGGTATCTAAATTTATCTGGATAGGCAAGTGCCTGCGACTTAAGATGTCCGCTCTACAGAGGAGGAAAGAGCATGGTAGCCTTTCAGTTCCCAACTTTAAACATTATTTCTCTTCCTTCTGATCCTCACTTGGTTGAACCCAGATGTGTCTGTTTGCTGGCTAACCTTAGAAAGTGCTATGACAGAACCTTGGTCACTCCATGACATTCTTTTTTTCCAATGTTTCTAACAAACAGTTACATCTACTCTCTGGCCTCATTATCTCTAATCTTATAAAAACTTGGAGAATAGCTGAAACATACAGCAATATAACTTGTAACTGGCACACTTTTTGCCCAGAATTCATTAATACAGTACTACTGAATGGTGGGAGGCGGATAACAGCTTCATTGGGCGGCCATGGCTTGTTGGGAGAGTGGTAGTCTGCCAATCTGAAGGTTGGTGGTTTGCTCCCTGGCCTTACAGACATTTGTTGAAATTTTTTCTTTTACCTTCATTTAAAGTCGGCACACAAGGCATACGGTGTTCCCTAGCAGAAGCCCTTGCCAATCCATCCTATCTGACAGTTTGCTGTGCAGCCTCAAAACTGTGGTCCAGGCTTTATCAATTCTCAGTGATATCTGGCCTCACTCACCTTCCTCTGGAGAGGATCTGGGCTCACGATTGCCCAGGCCTGAGTATCAAACTTTACTGGCATGATGTATGGTCTAACATTCCAGATGTTTCACACAATAAAGACAATCAGCAGATTCACTACAATTTCATTCAGTCACATCTCACACCCGTGAAAATGCACCACATGAAAATGATTAACAACCCTTTATGCACTTTCTGCCCAATTAAAGCTTAGGTACATTTCCTCATATGTTCTAATGCTCTCCTGTCTGCCAGTTCTGGAATAGTATGGCAAATTGGTCATCGCTGTACAATCACAGGCTACTGAAGCAAATAAAATAGCTCAAAATGCTAAGATCAGTGATTTGAGACCCCTTCTTCATGTCTTCCCCCCAACCATCCACCGTGGAAGGTAAAGGTACTGATGTTTCACCCCTTTTTAGCTTGTTGTGGTTGTGTTCACACATCGTAAGTGGCAGACCAGATCAGCCACTTTTTGATCTCTGTGCTACTGCGGGAGAAAAAAAAAATATTTGTAAGTGCTTCAAGCGCATTTCAATGAGCAGTAAAGGTATCGTTACATGGAGGTTGGGATATTAAGGCCTGTTTAAAATCATTTAAGACCTAGAAACAATACTTCAGAAATATTAACACTTTTAACCTGTTCAGTAAGACTTGAAAATATATGTTTTTCTCGCCTACATTTTTACCCTTAAAAAAGTGCTGCAGTTTTCACATGCTTTGGCCCTCTGGGATGACCCTGAGTTCATTGGGAAGTTAACACTCTCAACTTGTTGTTTCTAGTGGAAGTGTGACACTAGGCCTTACTGACACAGGGCTACAGAGGTTAGAACACAGAATTTCTATTTCCGTCCAAGTAAATCATCTGAAAAATTAATAAAAAGCACTACTGTAAGCATATTATAGGGGCTATATACTAAAATAGTACCCTAGCCTCATGTCTCAACTTAGAACAGAAAAAATCCAGAAAAAAATGACTTATAAAATGGATTTTGTGTGAATGTATTTCTACAGATGTGTCTGTGCGTTTGTCTTATTTCTTATTTCTAAAAAAGCCAAAAAAGTGCTAAATACAAAACTTCTGAAATACAAAAACACATCCACATCAGTCACAGATATGTCTGAAAGAAGTACATACATAGATTTATAGAAATAAGTAATCATAATTTTATGAAATGTTGAAAGGCCATCAGTAGGCCATATTTTTGCCTTCAGACAGCTGTAAGAGACCAAAGGAATAGTTTTTGTTGGCCATGTTTGGTATCAATCAACTTGTCTTCTTATTGGCTACACAGGGATGCCAGTTTTATGACCTTATCTTCTAATTTGTGGGCTCCACTGTCAATCTTTCCCACGTGGGCCCAATGGGGAGTGTGAGATTTCATTTGCTTAGCTTGGGGGTATCTTGAGATACACTGATCCTATTGGCTGGGAACAACGAATGTTCCAGAGAATGTAACGCTGTCTTTGGTTTTGCTGTACCGTGCCCAGGGAAAAAGATACACACGATAGAAACCAAGAAATGATGCACTCTCTAGATTTCTCTAGGTCAAAACTTGGGCTGAAACTACAAGATTGTGAGGGGATAATTATGGATTACAAGGCTTGGATATTTTAATACCTTAGGGTGTTTTCGATGTAGGAAACTAAGGTTTTTGGCGATCTTTCACCGCTGTGATTAAAGACACGAGGAGACAGGTAGGAAACACACACTCGATTAGACTCAAATCTTTCTGTGTTTCTTTACTTCAGAACATGATTATCACCGTTGTGAGTCACCTTATTGCTTCGTGTGTGGGCTCGATGGAATCAGGAGACTTTAAGCTTTCAACTGATGTATGGCATGAGCGTGTTTATGACGGTTTAATGCTTACAATTTAGGAAAGAAGTCAGCACTTCCGAAAAACGGCGAGTTTACGTCCCGTGCACGGGAACCGTCCGCCCAAGAAGTTAAAGGCCTTTTTAAGGACTTTTTAAACTGGCCTGTTTTCTTTTTGCCATGGTCATGTGAGGCTAACTGCAGAATAGATTTGAAAGACTTTGCGCGCCAATTCGTAGCCTCAAGCGTTTATATTTTTTCTAAGAATATTTAAGTTAACATGTACGAGTTGAATTTGCGCTGCAACAACACCACGCCTTGATGCTTACATCAAGAAAAGCATGTATAGTTATCTTTATTGAAGTGATTTAAGTTTAAATTGCCGCAATGCATGAATGAATGATATTTTTACAATATTACACCTAATGATCCACCATGATCACATTACAAAAAACTGAAATTGCATGTCAAAATGACTCATTGTTAATATTTTTGACACCCCCCAATATTTCACATATCACGTCTTCAGGGGAGCCCATGTCTTATTAAGGGCAGCCGAGCTCCCACTAGCTACCCTGTAGTTCGCACCTTGCCAGCAGGGCATCAAAAGGTTTCACGTATGTGAAGTTGCAGTGACAGATTTGAGAGGTTGCAATCACTTAGTATTGGTTGTGATGGAAAATGAGACAAGTACTGAAAAAAGTATACCAGTAAATGTTAAGTTTGCGGTTGTCATTGTGTTCATGTAAATATCAATCTACACATCTGTGAATATTTTTTTCTGTGACATCACACTTAGAATTAAGAGGTGTGAACATTTTCTACGAGTACAAATTTCAACTTACAAGTTCAGATTTGTTTGTTTGTCTGTGACTTTAAAGGGGTGATAGAATGCATAACCGATTTTACCTTCTCATATGTGAATAACGACAGTTCGGTGGGTAAATAGGACATACATAGAAACTCAAAATCCCATCGACATGCCTTTCCTCTGAAAATCTCACATTTCAGTCGAGTTAGAGTAATTTTTATTCTAAAGTGTTCTATGTAAGTTAATAATGTGTTCTGTAATATGTAGTAAAGCACACGCAGGAATAGTTTTTAGTGACCTTTATTGTGGAAAATATGACACGCTACGTGTTTTAAATAGTAGAAGAAGAACTATGCCGGAGAAAACATGGTACTTGAGTTGGACTCTTTTTTGATTCTTCCCACGAAAGCATTGGCTGTAACTGTAGTATTTATTTCTGTCGTTACTACTTGCATTACTGTAGCTGGAAGTTAGTAAACCTTGTTAATTCATTCATCATTCAATGCACTGTTTGTCGCGCTTCTCTGCTAGTGATGCTCTCTTGATGTTTATGCTAGCGCTATATGTGTGTGAACGTAACGCTATTAGCTTACTCTGATGTTATGCTAGCACCATGTGTGTGACTGGGTAGTTAGCACATTGTTCATGTGTTGTATATTTAGATATAGCTTAATAGACCATAGCTATTTGTTGTACAGGAGACTAAGCTTCTGTCCTTTTCTCTCTGTTTAGTTTTCACTCGTTAATGTCACCCGCCTGAAGACAATAAAAGGAGCAAGGCGCTCGTCGTCCCTGGCTCGTGAAATCGAGTTTGGCTTGCTGTTAAACTGTGTCAACGTACTGGAAGTGCACAACACATAGGGAGAACAGTACACTGTAGCTTTGTCACGCCCATAGATGTATAAGGAGAACGCTCACGCCCCAACATTTACTTACAGGCCACTGACTAGAGACCAGTTCCTAATGGAGCTGGCATTAGGTCAATTAGATGTCCGACTGCTCGTGTAGTTTGACGGGATTTACAAAGAAGAAAGTGTGGAATATTTTCCAGGATATTGACAGTGAACCAGGGTCGTAAATGCAGTGTTCCAGGCTGTACAGGGAATGGAGACAATTCTCATAGTCTTCCTAAGGAGCAAGTACTCGACGGGCTCGGCTAAGGAGATCCCTGAGAAGTTTGCCACTCAGTTATTAATTTTCTCAAACTATTTCACCAAAGACAGTTTTCGAAACTTTGGACAATTTAAAGCAGGATTTGCTAAGCTGCTGTTGCTGTTCCAACTGTATGGTCATTCCATCCACAAACTGTAAGTATGATTTCGTCGCTAACAGTAACATTAGCAATGCTAACCTATCCTGTAGCTAGCATAGAAAGAATGTGTATTGTTCAACTGTAAACAAAAAAAAGCACTTATAAAAGCGCTTTGAGCAGTTGTTAAGACTGGAAAAGCGCTATATAAAATACAGCACATTTACATTTACATTTAACTGTATTGGCAAAGGGGCTAACGTTTCATTTTCCTAACTGTTCCATTCGAATAAATACCCTGTGTTGTCATGTAGCTACATCTATAGTTCACCATGCATGTTTGTCCACTTTGTCAGGTTAGTTTATATTGTATTTCAGCAAGAAAGCTAACTGCAGCTGAGTAGAATAGTGATAGTTTGGTTGCTAGCAAGCGTTAAGCTGTAATGTTACTCAGCTAGCTAGCTAGCTATGTCATCCCGTTAGCTTCAAAAACAGAACTGGAAACGTTATCATTTCATATGATATCTAGTCAATCTCGTGAAAACCGTGTGTATATAGACTGCATTGTATTGATTTGCAGTTTATTTATTTCAGAGTACATCAAAAGAACAACAACACACGATTGATGCAGCTTGCCAAACAGATGCTCCGAGTGTCGCATCTCGGGGGACACAACTGTCTCATATGACCATAAGACCTCACATACGAAGCAAAGGTAACCTTTCTAATTATTCTTACAAACCAGACGTCTTATAGTGTTTGTGTAGCATTGTGACTGGGTAGCATTTAGCAGAACAGTGTTATCTAACAATGTTACCATGATGAGTGAGTGACTTTTATCAAATATGTGAGCCATTCACAACTCATAGTGAACTATTTATAGTAGGAATAGAACTATTCATCTGGATTATCAGTGATTGGTCTGATCTCAATCAATTGTGTTTCCGTTTGTGGGGGAGGCTGGTGAAAATAATTTTCCTTAACAGGTAGGAATGTGTTTGTATACAACAGGTATGACTGAATGCTAGATTGTGTGTTGAAGATTTTTGCAGGTATGTACACGTCCTATGAACTTTGTCATTCAACAAAACAAGTCTTTAGAAAAGGCAAATGTGAATGGGGGATGAATTGTCTGCAGAAACTGGTTTTGTTCAGTGAAGGAGTGAGACATTAGCAATGGTCTAGAGACATCAAGCCTAATTACCGGCCGTCTAAATGTAAATCATTTCAGTTTTAAGCTGCTCCAACTGTAAGGCACTTGTAACAACACTGGTTAGAGTACAGCTTTGGCACAGCTTAGAGGTTTAGCAACTGCTTTTGCTGTGAGTTAACTGAAGTATTTTTGCTTGGTGTGTGTAAAAGGTAATACAATTATGTTATAAAATGTATGTTTTTCTTTCAGGTTGTATCTTGCAGCCACAACGGAAGACAGCCAAGGGGAAACTAATGTACAGACGTACAGGCCAAAAGGGGAGGTTACACCGTCAAAGAAGTGAAGACAGAGCCAACAATTTGTAAGTTTAAATATTTTTTTCTATCACAAAAAAAAAATAAAAATGTGCATGGTATAGGTGCAAAAAATAACCTTTCACACACTACAAACAACAAATCCAAATTTGCAATGGTATAGGTGCTAAAAAAGACTTTTCACACACAACAGGCTATGTCTTAGACCTGATGAGACCGGTGTTTGAGAAGATCATCCATGACCCCCTTCCTTATCTGGGAGCAGTCGGCAGATTCCTGTGCCCCAGGACCTGTGTGCTTAGCTCGACAGGCACCCAACCCGACATACTGCAATGAAGCTTCAAGAAACTCCCTCCGTATACGCAGCATGACACAAGAGGGGATCAAGACACGGACACTTCTACCAAGAAAAACCACAGCACCAGCTCACAAAAGTCCTATAAGCCATGTGTCTGCATTGCCTGCAAAGAGAACAGGTTATAGTGGACAATCACATTCTTTATCTTTTAGATTTCAGAATAAGGATGATTGTTTTCAAACTAAATAAAGTTTTTCATTCTGTTGTCTTGATAATACTGTGTTTTTGTAATAATGCTGAACCAATAATCAATGGGTATTGTTATAGAACTGCTAACAGTGGTATCAAATTGGCCTCACCTTTCAATCCCTCTGATTCTTAACTGGCCATGGTCAACTCTGTAAATATTCATTGCATTTAGCAAAGAATATATATTGAGGCAAACCGGATGAAGGCCAGGATGGTGAGTCATACAGGTTATCTCCTCGGGAACCTGGGTAATTATTTTCATGACCTGTAAAAACAAACAATGAGCTTGTTGTTATTTCATAATGTTGAATGAGCAGAAAGGATAAAGTAGCTTGTTGTTGTTGTATCTAGTTTTAGTTAACTGAGGTGTTTATTGGCAACATATATTTTTATTTCTCCTGGGCCATTTGTGCACAGTTTCCACAAGAACACCTTCTAAGGTAAGATGGATGCACCGTAGTTGTAATTTTACATTTTACTACATGTTAAGAAGGTAATAATCTCAATGTCAGATGATCTAATCAGCAGGATAATACTTCCAAGATAACATTTGACCTACTGACGCGGGCGAGAGTAGTAAAAATACTTTAGACGTAGCATGCAAAATGAACAGAAATAGTAGTCTCCTGTCCAGCTAAATCGGCGTCCTGTTGTAAGATAACATATTTCTACTACGTGTTAAATAATGTACAACTCATAATCACAATCAAAGAGACTTCCGTTGTGAGCAGCTCTATGAACTGGCCTCTAACTTTTCAGCCAACTGGACTGAAACTGCGAGTGTACAAGTTGTAAAATATTTGTCAGTGTGCAAATTAACTTATGTTGCTTACAATACTAAAAACAAGCCTAATACAAAGTTATTCTTAGGCTACAACACTGACGTGTGAGTATTATACTAGTATAACAACGGACGGTTAATGTTGGGCTATGTGTTGAAAATGTGAGGAAATGTTAAATGTTCGAACTTACCAGTCTGAACGAGTCATTTCCAATCTCCTGGCAGGTTGCTCCACTGCATCAGATCCTTCCTCTGATTCAGGCTCAAACAGATACCGTTCAACAGCTCAAGTCTCCATCTTCTTCTGTTGCTCTGTCATCCGCAGCAAAGCTCGTTGCACATCAACCAATCAGCGCACAACTTATTTAAATATTCATGAGCAGACCATATAAGGCAGAAGACCTCTCGTTTCAAGCCAGGTCAATTTAACAAGGTGGTATGAGGGCCAAAAGAACAGCAAAAGCAACATTTTCAGCCCAACAAATGTTACATACCCTATCAGGAGACCTCAAGGAAAAGTGTAATATACTCTATACAACCATTCTATCACCCCTTTAAATTAAGACCACACATGTGAATATTTTTTTCAAGTGCAAATTCTAACATACAAGTTCAGATTTTAGTTCTGGAAGTTCTCACATTGTATTCTACAAACTCTCTCATTTTGCACCATATTTACCTTCATACACTGGTCCCTTCCCCATTTTCTAACCCTCTAGTTTCCAGAACCCTTGCTTGGACCAATCCCATCTTTGAATTCTGCCTTCCTTTTGATTTTAAAGGTCTCATGGCATGAAAATTTTACTTTTCGACTTTCTTAACATTAATATGGATTGCCCCAGCCTTCCTTTGGTCTCCCAGTGACTAGAAATTGCAATGGGTGTAAACCGAGCCCTGGGTATCCTGCTCTGCCTTTGAGACAATGAAAGCTCAGAATGCCCAATCTGGAAATGCACCATGTCATGGGACCTACACTACACACCTGTACAGTTTTGTGACTGCCTTTAGCATTGTTATGACACTAGTGCCTTGTGAAATCTGACCGACAGAAATTTATAACAGATGGCAGAGTATTCAAATTAGCTTCTGGGGTAGTTACGATTAGTGTAGGTAACTTCAGGGACACAATATGCCATGATGACACACACGCACACACACACACACATACACACTCACACACACACACACACACATATGTTCAACCCCAAGGAGTTTTAAAGATGTAAGGGAGCCATAGAGGGACTATACTTCCGTTTATCTACTAGAAAGCCACTCTGGAATTGGATACAAACCACACTGAGCTGAGTGTGGAGTGTGTCTGGAGCTTGAATGGCGTCATATTGATATGAGGCTCAGGTTTCAGTAGACATGAGCTCCCACTGGGGACAACATCAAGGGCTGAGGAAAGGCTGCAGTATCAACCAAGTGCTCATCTTACCTTGATGAGAGCCTCCAGCTCATCTGGAGACACACATGGGTGTTCCTGCAGGAAGGCTGCCTTCTCTGCTGTGATGGTGATCTTCTGGTTATTTTCAAAGGGCTGCTCCAACGCCTGGAACACTAAGCCCCCTGCTACCAGGTAGGCTACCACCACCACAAACACTGCCAGCACTGTCTTCAGCTTCATCATGGTGAAGGTGGCTGAGCCATCAGCCACAGCCTCCATACTGGCCACCATGCTGGGCGGGCGAGAGGAGACAGAGAGCCGCTGCAGAGAACAGCCCATCGGGTTCTGCATGGTGGCCACGCTGGCATGCACAAGGCTGGACTGAAGCATGCCTGGCTGCACCTTCTTGGGGGGGACCAGGTTGGTATGGACTTCCACTGAAACAAAGACAACATTAACTGTGTGATGTGTGCTGCAACATCTTATGGTTAATTTATTGTCATTTCACAATACATAGTTGGACATAGAAAAATAAATGTCTTCCTAAATTAGTTTTAAGCTACACAACAAAAAACAACTCCAATAGTTTGTCAGCTTAACCACAACCCCGAGAAACTTGATGCTATCATCTGTCATGGGTGGCTTGTGGCTTGGAGATAGATTGGTTGATTAAGAATACATTGTCCTTTAACACTTGCGTCTTGGGACTCCAGAGAGGATTTTTCTTCACCAGTCCTCATGTATGTGCAAATTTTGGTGAGTTTTTAGCATCTTAAGTCCCTAAAAAATGGTATTTACTTCGACAGAATAATAATAGTATCCTACTGAGGTCAGGGTCAATAACTGTTTATTGCCTGACCATAAAGAGATTAGTTTAGCGTTTAATAAATATTCGGTTGCAGCTGGTCATCTTTTTGAGAAAGGGTAAAGATCCCTTTACAATTGATAATATTGTATTCTCTGTTTCTCGTAGCCCTGCTTATACCCTAGAGCCTGTCGCCTCATGTGTAGTTAAAGATGCTCTTTTTACCATTGATCCCAGGAAGTGTAGTGGATCCCTATTTCTCACCCTCTCAGTCCATATTATCTAAGAGCAAATATATACAATTTCCTAGCCAATTTTCCTTTCCTTTCCTTCCTCCAATTTTCCTTGTAGTTCCCAGAATTTGTAACTTGGCTCATGTTGTACCCCTACATAAGGATGGGGTGTGTCCCCATCCTAACAATTGTAAAGGAATACACCACTGTTTGTTGAAATAGGGTTATTCATTGTCTCCTCTATATTTACGTATACAGGTGGGCCAACGCATTTTTTTCTCAGTGCATATATTGTCTTAGTCCGGCAGCACAAGTAAAAGTAAGAAAGAGTAAAAGTAACCTTAATCAGTTACTGGTCTACTGTATGCTCTTATTGTAATCTACCAGCAATACCGTGTATAAGGTGACCAGATTTCTCAGACAAAATCTGGGGACATTTTCAGCTCAGAAGCGTAAATACCACCAAAACAGGTCATGTTTTTATCTTTGTAAAACTTAAAACGGGGACACTGCTCCAGGGGCATCAATAGACCTAGAGCTGCACTGGGGCGCAACCCCCCTTTGGGGGTCCTTGGGCATTCTCCCCTGTAAGAAAAGGTGAACAATATAGTCTAGGGGAAGTAGCATTTTACAACAGACTAATTGTAAAAGAATATTTTGAAGCTCAGATCATTTATATGAGGTGTCCAGAACAACATACTAAAAGTCCTAAGAAATCCTTGGAAATATGTGAAATTCTCATCAATCCGAGATGTGTGCCAGTTAGGCCAGACAACAATACACCCCAATGGGGCTATTTATTTCCTTTATTCCTATCAAAATGAAACTTTACACAATGAAAGTACCCATGAAAAGTAAAAACAAATTGTATCACCAGTTTCTTTGAAAATGAATTTTAATATGCAACTGAGTTATACACTAGTCGGATATGGCCAATATACCCCCAAATAGTCTTAATTTTTTAGTCTTTATTCTTGACCTTGGAAACAGTGAGAAAATCTTAATTCAAGGTGTACTTACTAGCTTTTTCCAAAACTTTTAACTGCATATCACAAAATGCACTACCAGGTGGACTTTGATTGGATGAAGTTTTTAGTAAAAAATTAGCAATTGCCATGGCGGAAGTAAAAACAGCTAAATGCCATTGTGAGACGCAGGTAAAAGCTCTGGAAAAAGCTAGAAGGTGGACCTTAAGTTAATTAGCACTATAAAGAAAATTGCCTTCACCTCATTTGTGGAGAGCCGGACCAATAGGCTAAACCACACCCTGGGCATTGCACTCACGCACTGCATCCACATGCCCCTTTGGGGCAGGATGTGGATGTGAGTGGCATGTGTTCATTACAATGTCATGTCACTCTTATGTAGAAAACTTCAAGTAAAGTGTTACCCTCTGCAGCCATAATATGCCCAGAGAAAAAAGAGACGTATGAGAACGTGCCGCTTTACAGGTAAACTGTAACAAGAAGGATTGTGGACATTGCGGGAAACCTGGACATTCAACAGCAAAGCAAAGCAGACAATCTCAAACTTTTCTCTTTGGCACTGGAAAAAAGCTGTGATGTACGGAAACTTTTCTATCCGGCCCTCGTGCTCACAGTAAATAAGTGTACATGCTGCATGGTATACAAGTGCATTGCTTTTATTTTTAGGGCAATTATTGTTGTTTTTAGTGCGAAGGTATGCAGCTCCTTCTTCTCTGGTTGCAAGTCACAATAATGATTAAATGAGTAGAAGAAGAACAACTTCAATGTGCCGGCGAGCCGCGAACTGAGCTCACGAGAAGTTAGCATGGACGTGATTAAACTGAGGTCAAACTGGACCGGAAGCTCCATCTCTTTCACCACCAAACATTTTGATGGACTTTCAGCCCAAAATGTTCTGACTGTAGCCCCGAATGTATTTTGAAAAGTTGGCTGACAACTGTGAAACCGTTTGTCGCTTAGTTTCCACTCCCGCTGTAAAAAGCGGTATAGCTTGGGGTTTATGTAAGGGCTCAACTGTTGATATGCTGTGGCATATGTGTTGTGTTTAAGCTCTGGGTATTTCTGTTGTAGTTTTGGTTTTCCACCTCCGATGTAGAGCAGCATACAGCCACTTCCCTAAAGCTTGTCTCATTCAGAGACCTGAGACCCAAATGGGACTCTGAGTCTGTCAGAAGGTCTGAGATCTACCATATCAGGAGTGCAATCACGTATTGCACAGCAGACTATGGTGCAAGTAGATTATTTTCTGAAATATAGTGACTTTGTTCTTGATATAGTCAATCATTGGCTTTTTCATCATTATTACTCCAAACCCCAGAGAACACATATGGGATGCGTTGTATTTTGAATGTGCACAAAGTTTTGGACAGCCCAGAGGTGTATTAAAATGATTATCGTTAGGGTTATTGTTAGGTTTCACATGTCATGACTCTGTCATGACAGTGTTATGTGAGTGGCAGGTGTTCATTACAATGTCATGTCACTCTTATGTAGAAAACTTCAAGTAAAGTGTTACCCTCTGCAGCCATAATATGCCCAGAGAAAAAAGAGACGTTTGAGAACGTGCCGCTTTACAGCTAAACTGTAACAAGAAAGATTGTGGACCTTGCGGGAAACCTGGACATTCAACTGTAAAGCAAAGCAGACAATCTTAAACTTTTCTCTTTGGCAAAGCTGTGACGTCCGGGACACAGCCCAGTTGCTAATTTTTTTTAGTGGGATAACAAAAGACTTTGAGATAACAGAAGATCTGGCAGCAATGTGATCAATGAAAGTAAAAACAACGGGGAGTGATTTGTTCACTGAGGTAAATGCCTGTTTTGACAAAATGGGCCTTCAAACGGAACAAACTGGCATGTGTTACAAATTATGGTTGTCCGAATCTGATTTTTTTTTTGAATTTTGAAGCGAATGCAAGATAAAGTGACCTCAGAAATTGGTATTTTTGCATTGTATTATACATCAGCAAATGTTGTCTACTCTTACTCAGTACTAAAACTGAACCATGTTATTGATGTTGTAACTAAAACAGCTAAGTTCATCAGGGCAAGAGCATTAAATAAAATGAGAAACAGGGACTGTTGTGGAGGGCAGGACCAATAGACTAAGCTCAATTCTGTAATGCAGTTGTATATATATATATATATATATATATAAGATATATATTAATATATATTAATATGTATGTATATATATATATATATATATATATATATATATAAATACACACATTAATATAGGAGCCCAACAGTGTGCAGACTTCCTTTGTGCACTGCAGTTAAGTATTTTTGTCTTGCACCTGAGTATTTTTTGCCTGAATGTGCGCACACTTGGTCCCTTTCCCTAACATCGAAATCACCTGTAATAACTGGGTAAACAAGCTGATACTGACGCTGTATAACCACGTGACACATGCAGGATTTAGAGGTAATGCTTTAACCAGACCCTATAGACATCCCTCCACTGCATTGTAACATTGCATTGAATTTATTCAAGTCCCCCCCCCCCCTCCCCTCAAGACGTGGCTGCAGTAGCCTACTCTCCCATAGGAACGTTTAGCATTTATGCAGCCACATGCCGTATTTCCATATTTCTCTGGAAAGACAATTTGTGGTGTGAATGAATCCTAATCGTAAAGCGTAATGTAACTGCCAGGTAGAAACCATCACAGTGAAGGCAGACCAGGCTAAGGTTATACCTTTGTATAAAGACACAGTTCCACAGACTGCAGCATTTCTTTAAAAAAAACGCAGTATTGAGACGATAATGAATTCTGACCAAATTCAGATAATATAAACGGGAAATGCAGATGGTAACATAATCCCTAAAGACTCGTTGCAATCGTCACAAGATAATATCGTAGATTCATAAACAGTCTAACCTGGTGGAGGGGTCATGTTCCCTGGCTTTCTTGGATTCTCAGTCGGAAATTTCATCTTGATTCTCCTAGCTCTTGGTGCTGCTTTAGACGAAAATAAATGGCTTTAATCTATCAGAGTTCTTCGGTAGGTTCCGTTGACATCATCCGAAAGATAAAGAAAGGCAAATAGTGAAAACAAAGTATCCGTGGCGTGTGCTACTGATGTAGTGGCTGAGAGACTGGCTGGATGGAGAGGCGCACACCCACTGCTCGCCGCATCACCGTCTGCATTGTGTAAATGCCTAGATAACACCGTGGGCGGATCCATTGAATGATCTAACTTTTACATTGTGCAAGATGTTGTTATATTACGCGTATGTTTTTCATGATGCGAAGGCACAGCGACTCTGCACTGCACGTTGTCGGTTTCCACCATTTTCTGACGCAAAAATGCTTCTGATGCGCTTAGGTTATGTCTCCACACCAGGGCGCATCTTCGTGACTGGCGGCTGCGTACTAAAAGATACAGATAAAGAGGGAGTAAAGGATGGAGTGTGGAAACTAAATGCAATAGTAATAGCAAGAAAGGCTGGTTACTATGAGGGGCCGTCAGGGACATTATTCAGAATTACCTCTCACAAACACATGTGAAATGCTCTTATATACAGTACTGAAACACTCTCACCTAAAAAACTAGAGGATTACCCAGCTAACAATTTTTGGTTACCAGAACGTTCTGGGAACGTTCGTTTTTGGTTGTGGGAACGTTCCCTGAAGGTTTTTTTTGGTTGCAGTTTGGTTGTCTGTAGGTTAATTGGAAAGTTTTCTTAACGTTCCCGGAACGTTCGTTTTTGGTTACAGCGAACGTTCTCAGAACGTTCCCCCAACGTTCTCTAAAAGTTACAACCTTTAGAGAACGTTAGGCGAACGTTCCGAAAACGTTGCAACCTTTAGCGAACGTTAGGAGAACGTTCCCTTAACGTTGCAACCTTTAGAGAACGTTAGGGGAACGTTCCTTTAGCGTTGCAACCCTCAGCGAACGTTACGGAACGGTCTCTTAACGTTAGAGGAACGTTCGCTGTTACCATAAACGAACGTTCCCAGAACGTTAAGAAAACCTTCCAATTAACCTACAGACAACCAAACTACAACAAAAACCTTCAGGGAGCGTTTGCTGTAACCATAAACGAACGTTCCCAGAACGTTAAGAAAAGGTTAGATTCCCCTAACCTTTAAAACAAACCAACACCCATACCATTTGTGTGTATGTACTGTAAATACACACGTACACACATACGAAAGTTATATTAGTAGGAATGAATGAACAGGCAAACTTGATAGCATTTCAAGACTTTAATATTCAAACAACTGAAAAAAATACAAAAAAAGATAAGGGTGTAGTTTAAGATGCATAAAGATGTGTTTGTAAAGTGTGTGCAAAATAAGTCATTAAAAAAATATATGTTAATAAAAAATTAAAAAGGGGCTCCATGGGTTCACGGCTCAGTCCTTCTCAGCTGGCCTATAAAGAAATAAACAAAAGTTAGACATGTAATACTAAGTATGAACACATTGACAAAAGATTTTTTTTTGATGAACTGGACGCAGAAGAACTTCAATTTACCGTTTGTGTGGGGCAAACTTCAGAATTTACCCAATCAAATCCTCCGGTTCTGCAGCAGTCAGTGCAGGGAAGTTTTTCTGGCAGGCCGCTAGAGTAGAAGTCAAAATGAAGATAAGTTATAAGTCAAATTAAAACCTCTTGTCAGCCTAGGTCCCAAGATGAAGTGGCAGTCCGTGGTAGGGTCACTAAAGACTCATCCTGCTCTGGGCAATCAGCTGGTTTCCAGCATGGCGTTGATACATATACAGATAAATTACATATGATCATTATATAAGATGAAGTTGATGGTTGCCTGCACATGCCATTACAAAATATGAACCTATTCTGTTATATTAGACAATTAGACAAAATATATATATATAAAAAAAACTTACATGCAGGTGGTGGAGAAAGTGTTATCTGCTGAGCTGAAAAAAGACAGGAAGAGACAAACATCAGAACAATCACATGATATGCACCATGTTGACTGTCAGTGGTTCCATGTTAAGAAATATGACTGGTTTCTTATATGCATGCATTCATTTTAACTTACAGACAGGGCTTCCAGAAGCACGCTCCGTCCTGGACAGTTTATCTGGTCGTGCAACAGATTCTTCTGTAATACAGAGACCATATTATTTGTACTGATTGCAAAATATGTGACTTGAAATATGTGGAAAAATGTAGTCTATAATTAAGGTCTTACCATTGCTTGAAGAATCTGTCATGAACCTCCTTGGGCATCGGCGCTGCCTTTTTTGGACACTTGCTTCCTCCTCTGTCTCGATGCTGGACGTGTCCATCAGCCACCAACACCAGTCCACAGCTTTGGCGTGGAATCTATGTTAAGAGAACATATGTGATCCAGTAGCACGGAAAAGAAAAGCATTTCCATTCAGAGAAAATTATTTACTTATAGTATAGCAGCAATACGTTACCAGTACACAGCCATATTTTTTTAACTGGAGATTTGGCCCAGCTGCTGTTGGGCAATCCATCCGCTGTGCCATGCGGGTAACGGGTGTCCTCATGGCTATGAAAAAACAAATGCTGTTAGTTTTGTTGTCATACATTATCTACTATGTGAACAACTTAAGTGAGTCTTCTTACCTCTCATTTGCGTCTCCATGGCTGAGCCACCGCCCTGTTTTTGTGATGATGTTCTGCTGTTAAGAACAACAAAAAAGTTGAAGTTTCTCTTAAGTTCCTTGTCATGCAATTGTATTTAATTGGGAAAATTCAAAGCCATTGTACAGGCTGGGTTCCTGTGTGGCGTTGACTCATCTAAAAAAATAAATAAAAGATATGAATATTGGTCAGTTCATTTGTAGTAGGTTTCTTGCACATGCCATTGCAAAAGATGCCATTGCGTAATATGCTGTTACGTTTAGACAATCAGTAAAGCCAGTACTGCAGCTGTGTAGCATACACATATTACATCCCTTGCTGTAT
>NC_048424.1:17459138-17460709 GCF_013103735.1 Etheostoma cragini
AAAACTATTTGTGTTCCTACTCCTGCCTGCCTCCTCCTCACTGCATTTGGGTCCAATCCTCATACCCCCCGTAACACTTTGATTGTACTGGCTTTACTTATGTACTGTACACTACACTACAACTAATTTAAAAAAAGGACCGGAAAAAATGACCTTATTTGTAACAAAAACGCAAGCATGTTAAAACGATGACACAAAACATACAATGTGACAACGCAGACACGTCGTGCAAAGCAGCAAGCAAAGTGAAAGACGTAATCACTCCATCTAAAGCCCAACTCTGGCCTCGCCTTTTTGAATGGGAGGGCTAGGGGTCTTCTATGATAGCATCCAAATCAACATTTTTAAAACACTAAGAAGGCTCAACACAGCATGAGACTTTACTCCAAGTCTCGCCTGGGGCTCAACACATGAACTCAGCATTGAGAACATGGTTTGTGTACAAACAGTTTACTAAAAAGAAAAGATTTGGAGCAGCTCAGTGCATGACTAGCATAGCTAGCGAGATAGCGGACGACGTAGAAAACGTAAGCTAAAGTAAGTGGTTTACTTCAGCCAAACTTTTATTTTTGGTCAACCTGATCCGAACCGGAATATAACAAAGCCGTACGAGGGAAATAGTTAAACCACAAACCCTCCCATTACAACCACAACATCATTAAACTGTAAAGTACTTTGTTTACCTTTTCGTGAGCTTTCCAAGTCGTGCAGCATGGTCGGTCTGAGCGTGGTTTTGTCTTCTTCGCTTAACGCGGTATCGGTCTCCTCAGAGCAGAGGCTCCCAAACTGGGTAGGGGGTGGAACGTTTCGGTTTGCAAACTTAGTTAAAGAAGGGAATTTTCTTAGTTGTGAAAATCGTTCTATTGATAGATTCTTGTTTTTTAAGTATTTTAACTAATACAGTTATAAAAAAAATTCAAGCACAAACGTACTGTTTCAAGCTAAATTGATAACAGCCTTAAAATGAATAGATCTTGCTATGCAGTATATTTCACAGATTGTGTAAGTACAATATTTTTTGGGTGAATTTAAATCGAGTGACAGCAAACCTTTGTGCTAATTCAAATACTCAGAACAACCAAAAGCAACCAAAAATAACCAAGCGGGAACGTTGTGTGAAGGTACGGTGCAACCGCAGGGGAACGTTACGGTTGGTTGGTTTTCTTAACGTTTAGGGAACGTTATAACCAGGAGGGAACGTTCCCTAAACGTTAGTTTTTGGTTTGGTTCGAACTAACCTTTAGAGAACCAAAAACTAACGTTCCCTAACGTTCCCTAAACGTTCTGTGTTAGTGGGGTATTCGCTCACACACACTACTGAAACGCTCTCACATACACTACTGAGAAACGCTCTCACACATACATGTGAAAACGCTTTTATATATACATTAAAATGATCAGTGGTAGGCTACACTGTAACAAATTTGACTGTAGATTTTACAGTAAACACCTGGCAAAAAAGTTACCAGCAAAGTCTTACAAAATTACTGTTCATTAAATGTAAATGTGCTGTATTTATATAGCGCTTTTCCAGTCTTAACGACTGCTCAAAGCGCTTTTACATCTACAGG
>NC_048424.1:17460809-17462000 GCF_013103735.1 Etheostoma cragini
AGGAGTTTAAGTACCTTGGCGTCTTGTTCGCGAGTGGGGGGACCATGGAGCGTGAGATTGGTCGGAGAATCGGAGCAGTGGGTGCGGTATTATATTCCGTTTACCGCACCGTTTTGACGAAAAGAGCGCTGAGCCAGAAGGCAAAGCTCACGATCTACCGGGCAATTTTCGTTCCTACCCTCACCTATGGTCATGAAGGCTGGGTCATGACCGAGAGAACGAGATCCAGGGTACAAGCGGCCGAAATGGGTTTCCTCAGGAGGGTGGCTGGCGTCTCCCTTAGAGATAGGGTGAGAAGCTCAGTCATCCGAGAGGAGCTCGGAGTAGAGCCGCTGCTCCTTCGCGTTGAAAGGAGCCAGTTGAGGTGGTTCGGGCATCTGGTGAGGATGCCTCCTGGGCGCCTCCCTAGGGAGGTGTTCCAGGCACGTCCAGCTGGGAGGAGGCCTCGGGGAAGACCCAGGACTAGGTGGAGAGATTATATCTCCAACCTGGCCTGGGAACGCCTCGGGATCCCTCAGTCGGAGCTGGTTGATGTGGCTCGGGAAAGGGAAGTTTGGGGTCCCCTACTGGAGCTGCTGCCCCCGCGACCCGACTGGATAAGCGGATGAAGATGGATGGATGGATGAATGTTCTGTTTTCAACTTGTGGACATTTATATTTCTTACAAATTTTGACTTATTTGGTTGAATTATTATTTTTTTTGTCTTTTGCATATGTAACCTCGGTGATGTCTCCTATGCCAAACTGAATCTCTCGGAGCCCGTCAGGTTTGTGGTAACAGCAGGTTTATTCTTCATCTGCATTCATGACAAAGGACAATAGTGTGGAATGTCATCTCATGTGGGCAAACAGCGCATGCTCTGTTTGGAAAGATGGCATCGCGTCAAAGTTAGCTAGCTATACTGGAGAGATTTTCAACTGACGCAGGTGCTCAATTGCTCAATTGCTCAATATCAGACACCTCAAGTTAGTACTAGTGCAAAGACCTATGCATATACAAGCAATCTATCCAGAAAACATGTTCCTAACAAAAGACAATAAAGAATCAACTGTTGAAGCTGAGTCATCCACAAGTTGTTCATTCATTTCACAAATAAATCGAACTGGGGGCTTAACAGGGCTAAATGTAAATGTGCTGTATTTATATAGCGCTTTTCCAGTCTTAACAACTGCTCAAAGCGCTTTTACATC
>NC_048424.1:17462100-17466305 GCF_013103735.1 Etheostoma cragini
GTCTCTGCCAGATAAATAGAACTGAAAACTATTTAACATATAGAAAGAACCCGATTGTTTCACACCAGGAAGTAGCCTAATTTCTCCTGTCCCCTGGGGTCCTGGTCTAGGCTAAGACAATGCAATGCTGATTAAACTCTTGATGTTAGTTTCACATTTACACGACAGAACCATTTGCTCTGTAACCAAAACGACCCCAAAGGTGCAGAAGGCAGGTTGTCATTGGTCAGCAAAGATGCGCTGCATGTTGTCATGACAACAGCGGACCAATGAGAATGGATTTGTATGTGCCAGGTGAAAAGGAACCACCCTTAGATGCAGGGAATAAAACAGTGGGTCTTAGGACTTTTCATGACTGGTTTCACGTGACTCCATCAGGGGGAAGCGTGGATCCAGTCCACTGTCAGCTGCAATGTTATGTATGTCTGTATTGTCTTTGTCTGATTGTCTTTGTCTTTTCATCTTCATCACTGTTGTTGCATTAAACCTTTTCCTAAATTCTCAATTAGACCCTCAGCCTCCATTTCCTCAGAGATCCAAACGAACGCGAAGTTAGTTATAAATATCTAACAGTAACTTCTACTTTTCTTAAGACCTCATTATGACCATTATACAACCAACTCGATAATCGACAGTCGGACAGTCTGGCGAGGTCGGTGACTCAAGTCTGTTTGGTGTGCTCCGTGTTTAATTAGTGAACTGATTCGAGCATTTCGAGGAACCATCTGTGTTACTTTTTGTCATTTGTTGATGTCTCCCTCTCCCCCTACCTCCCGTTGAGTAGAGAGGAGGCGCGAGGGTTAATGCAGTAACTCTTTTTCTCCTGTACCTTCCCACTTTTTTGGCTTAACGTTTTTGTTGTTTTTGTTCCACTTGAAGGGTTTAGTCCGACGAAGCATCTGAAATCACAAAATCACATGCAAATAAACTTCATGAAGAAGTGCCTTAACTGCTCTACAGGATGCAAAATACATCCAGCTGTGCAAATCTGTATGTGGGTGTGTATATGGGTATATGCATGCGGGTGTGTATGCACACAAATCCTTTTGGTACGTTTGCTTTGAGCCATAGTGGGGAAGGTTGAGGCAGGATGGGCATAGAAAATCATGCATAACTGTAAAATGAACTTTCATCTAGGATTTCTTGTGAATGCAATAAAAAAAGAACAAGTTTGTAGTTTATTCACCTAAATGCTCAGTTTACCTCAATGCAGAACTACTTTTCAAAATGTATAATCAAATAGATCTTTATTGTCAATGTTTGAAAAACAACAAAACAGTTTAACAGCTCTCAGAATGAATGTCATTAGTATACAATGAATTGGTTCTGTAATGATTTAAAGCATTTAGGTTAAAAACTGCTAACTTACCCTTTTTAAACTCAAAAATCATTTAAAGGGATTTACTGTAAGTACACTTAAAGCAAAATAAAATCTCTGTTACTCATAATAGAAAACTCTACAAAATAATGATCAACCGCATTCTACTTCTAATTCTACAAGCACATAGTTACCTTTGAATGAATTCTAGTGTGCAAGATACTGGCTCCTGGTACACTAGCTTTAAGATGTAGTATCTCGAAAACAAAGCTGCCATTCCAGCCATAATGCATGCAATATACAGCTAAACATTGTAAAATGACAAAACATTTAGCTGTAGAAGTTACAGAAATTTGTTACAGTGGACGCGTGAACGAAAGCTGCATCCTGCCTGTTACATTACTCCAGCCTTTGAGTTTGCTTTTAAAAAAAACTTTAATTCTCTTTTTGTTCGTTTTTACTTTTTCACTGTAACTCTCTGAATTCCTGCCCTCTCTAACAATGTTGCTTTAGAGAGTTTTTGTGTTTTATTTCATGTTTAAATTCAATTCAATTCAACTTTATTGTCATTGCACTGTCACAAGTACAAGCAACAAAATGTGATTTACATCTATCCAGAATTACTATACAGGGTATAAATATTGTATATAATTTTATGTCTAAGCAAATGTAATAGTATGGAACTTTAAAATGTTGTGTAAAAATATAAATATAAATATGGGAGCTCTATGACAGATTATACAGATTATACAGTGTATAAAGTATATGTATAAGCAAAACAAAAGTAAATAATTGTAAGGGACTATAAAATGTAGTGTATAAATATGGATATAGGAGGTCTATGCACAGATTATACAGAATATACAAGAGTGTTAGTAAAAGGATTGTTAATAAAAGGCTTATATATGTATTAACGGGTTTATAATACAAGATAAATAATGGCAGATTAGATTTGCAAAAATATATAACGATTAGATTCATATGAGTATGTGTGGGACAGTCCATGGTATGTGAGTGCGTGTGCGGACAGTCCATATATTATTATTGTATGGGTGGACGGGGGGGTTGTCATTCCTATAGTTGTATCAGGAGGCGTTCAGAAGCGTGACAGCTGTAGGAAAGAAGCTGTTCCGGTGCCTGGTGGTTCTGGTCCGTAAGCTTCTGTAACGCCTCCCAGAGGGCAAGAGGGAGAATAGTGTATGTGCAGGGTGAGTGGAATCATTTGTTATTTTCCCGGCCCTTTTCAGACACTGCTTCCTGTAGATGTCCTTGATGGTAGGGAGTGGTGCCCCTGCGATGTGCTGGGCAGTTTTCACCACCCTCTGCAGTGCCTTCCGATCGGCGACAGAGCAGTTCCCATACCAAACAGTAAAACAGTTAGTGAGGATGCTCTCAATGGTACAGCGGTAGAAGTTTTTGAGGATCCCTGAGGACAGATGGTTCTTCTTCAGGGTCCTCATGAAGAACAGGCGCTGGTGCACCTTTTTGATAAGTTTGGAGCAGTTGATCGTCCAGTTCAGGTCCTCAGAGATGTGGACACCCAGGAACTTAAAGCTGTCCACACGCTCCACCGCTGTCCCCTTGATGTGGATGGGTGGGTGTAGGTCAGCGTTTCTCCTGAAGTCCACAATGAGTTCCTTGGTTTTTTTGGTGTTCAGCTGCAAGTTGTTTTTGTCGCACCAGCCAGCCAGACGGTCCACTTCCTCCCTGTAGGCAACCTCATCGTTGTCTCTAATGAGGCCAATCACCGTGGTGTCGTCTGCAAACTTGATAATGGCGTTGGAGCCATGGACAGGTCTGCAGTCGTGGGTGAAGATGAGTAGAGGAAGGGACTAATCACACAACCTTGTGGCACTCCAGTGTTTATAATGATGTTGGATGAGGTGTGGTTGTCCAGCCGAACATGTTGAGGTCGACTGGTCAGGAAGTCGAGCAACCAGTTGCACATGAGTGAACTGATGCCGAAGTCTGTAAGTTTGGTAGTGAGTTGTGTTGGGATGACAGTATTAAATGCTGAACTAAAGTCTAAGAACAGCATTCTGGCGTAAGTGTTCTTGCTGTCCAGGTGAGAAAGGACCGAGTGCAGTGCTACAGATATAGCATCCTCTCTGCTCCTGTTCTGCCTGTATGCAAATTGGTGGGGGTCCAGTGTGGGGGCGAGACAGGATCTGAGGTGTGCTAGGACCAGCCCCTCCAAGCACTTAGTGATGATGGGGGTAAGAGCTACCGGGCGGTAGTCATTGAGTCTGGTTGGGTTGGAGTTCTTGGGAATTGGGACGATGGAGGTAGTCTTAAAGCAGGTCGGCACCACAGCGTGGGCCAGGGACAGGTTGAAGATGTCCGTCAGCACTCCTGCCAGTTCCCCAGAGCACGCTCTGAGGACACGTCCCGGTATGCCATCAGGACCCGCAGCCTTGTTGGGTTTAATCCTGCTCAGGGCCGCTCCTACGTCAGTAAAGAGAAGAGTCAGTGGAAGTTGATCTGGTGTAGTGGCTGCCTTGATTGCAGATGTGGTGTGGTGTTCCCTCTCTCAAAACGAGCATAGTAGATGTTAAGCTCATTGAGGAAGGAGACATCAGAGGAGATGGGGCAGGTGTTTGTGTTCTTGTAATCTGTGAGAATCTGAAGGCCTTGCCACATACGTCGGGGGTCGGAGTTGGAAAAGTGGTCCTCCACCTTCCATTTGTAGTGGTATTTGGCCTTCTTGATTCCCTTCTTCAGCTCAGCCCTGGCTGCACTGTAGGTCTGTGCATCCCCTAACCTGAAGGCGGTGTTGCGGGCCTTCAGCAGGTGACGAACATCTCTGTTCATCCAGGGTTTCTGGTTGGGGTACATGGTGATGCGTTTATGGGTGGTGACACAATCAATGGTGGCAGAGATGTGGTCC
>NC_048424.1:17466405-17469240 GCF_013103735.1 Etheostoma cragini
ATATTGAGTATGAAAACTCTTGTTCATTACATTTTACTTCATAATTGCAATGGCATGTGTTGTATTCATTGTTGCAAATCCTTCTGTATATAGTTTGTTTGTTACCAGCTTGATGCTGTCATGTAAATAGTTTTCAAATCAGCAATAAATATAAAAAATGTTGATCAACTCATATCAATTGCATGCTTAAATAACCCGCACATGTTAAAGCCCCGCACATTTCAAGAGAGCCTGACCCACTTCCGGTTTAGGCCCCGCCCAGTCCGAGTACGGATCCGGATACAGATAATTCATGTGGTAAACAGATACAGATACAGATAATGCTGTACTCGCTCATCCCTATTAGGGATGCTCCCTGAGTCTGGTTTCAGCCTTTTACCCCCACTGATTTTTTCCTAAACTGAGAGTCATAAACCTTAAGTCATATTCCAACTGAAAAGATAACGGATAAGCACACAAAGACATCCCTGTGGTCTAAAGACCCCACCCTTTTGTGAGATAAATTTAGGAGTGCAAGAGCCAGAGAGTTAGACAAATTTGGGGGAGAGCCGTGTTAGGTTGACTCTTTATTTGTCTCTAGGATATCCTATGTAATAAAATGGATTCACACATCCACATCTGAGATTTTTACTACTAATTGAATGAACCCTTAGATGGAACAGGATGTAGCTCCAACAGTATACTCATCAATGTAGTCAAAATATCACTGTTACACTAGCACCTACATGCACCTAATTCCACAGTGTGGCCTACCTATCTAGGCCCGCTGCAAGACGTACTCCAAGTTTGCAGTAGATCTGGGACCCTTAGGACCCACGGAAACCCTGTATTAGAGTGGTAGTGATGGCTTAATCCCCCGCATGGTTGTAGTGGAGGCACAAACAGCTAACTGTTTAGCTCACTACCATGCCTTGCTGCGTTATGTTGGATTAAACAATAATTTAGAAGATATTTATAATTACCTTTTCCTCCTCATGGTTTATGTCCAAGAGCTAAAGCGTTGTGCTTGATAACGCTGCGCGCACTCTCTCAGGACTGGATCTGCAGCTGGAAGTGTTACGCTGCTGTGCTGTCCAGAGGGGAAAAGCGACGCTATGTGACTGTCCAGTGTGTCGCGGCTTGAAGTTGCCACGGTCGGTTTCTGCCTGACTGTTGCATTTGACAAAGTTCTGATGGTCTCTGCTGACGCCAGTACAGTGTGAAGTAACGCTGGGGCCTCGGTAAGGCTGCTTGGTTGGGTAGACATTAATATTGCGAACAACATGGCTGACTATAAAGTGAATAAAGCTGCCCTTCCTTTTTCATTGAAACACCTTCCGTTTTCACTGAAATGCCTTCCGGTTATACTGAAACACCTCTCACACATTTTAGTGAAATCCTTTCACACACTATAGGGTATATTATATATACATTATGTATATTGTATACATTATATATATATATTGTATTATATATTATATGTCCCGTAGGGTGGCCGTTCCTCCAGCTTTAGGCTGGACAGCCCGGCTGCAGGCGTTGCCTTAACCCTGACACTCATTTTTCCTACTTTTGAAAAAATAACAAAAGGTCCGCCTTTTGACACATTCCGTTGTTAGTTTAGTACTTATTGGCTAAAAATGTGTGTCAAAAAAGCTGGTTCAAAATAAGTAATTTCATTGGTTACGTTTCCATCGTGAACTATCAACACATGGCTAATTTTAATTGATTTGCCACATTACCAGTTGCACCAGCAGGATGTCAATCAAGTTCTCAGCCACAGAGAACATAACATTAATGGCAGTTGTTGGACTGAAATTCTGCTAAAATGCTCATGCTTATATGAACAGGCAAAGCCTATACATCTGAAACGGAAGTTGCTGTATTTTTACCCTTTCTCTATCCAGATACAAACATTAAGAACAGTTTTTGTATGATTTTTATTTGAACTATGTAATCTGAATTGGAAGGGCATGTCGTCATGAGCTTTTACATTTATCATTAGCTATGTGGTATGTGTATGTACGTTTATGTAATCTGGTAAAACAATAAGATATGATATTCCTTTATTTGCCCAACAATGGGAAAATTCCAATATAAAAACTGCTAAGTGGATAGAGGAAAAAAACAGCATAAAAACCAGTAAGTTGGGAAAATAATAAAAAATAATAAAAACACTATTGACGAGAGGCAAACAGTAACAATCCACAAACAACAGATCACACAAATTGTAGCAGCAGCAGCAGCAGTTGCACATGGGCAATAGATTGCACAGTAAATATGGAATGGTATTGCACAGTAATTATTGCACATTGTTATACATATATTAATTAATTATTAATACCGATGCCCAGAATTTTAACATATTGAAATTTAATACCAAACAAATATCTGTTTGCGTGTCCCTGTGTATGAAAAGTGTCCACCTTTTTTATAATGGCCACCCTATTGTCCCGGTGGAAGCAGCATTGGCTCCATACGAATGGCGCGTGAACAACGCGAGGCTCAGCGTCTCTCCAGGACTTGCTATTTAGTGGTTTTTTATCTATTTTTCACCGGACTTTTTTTCCAGAACAGCACCACATTGCTGTGCTACAGCAAACAGGAGCTTCTGGAGCTCCGTAACTACAATGCTGACAATTTTATCGCCGATCTCCGACTCATCTCAGAGATCTCCAGAACACCGGAGGCTGCCCAATTCTCCCGGCCGGGCGGAAGGGCACGTAGGCGGCGACGAGAACGTAAGCAAAGACGGGGTAAGCGTGGAGGAGTGCGAGCTAGGCTAAAACTAACACCACACCGGCTGCCGCTACCCAGCATTTTCCTCGCCAATGTTCGTTCTCTGGCCAATAAAATGGA
>NC_048424.1:17469340-17470664 GCF_013103735.1 Etheostoma cragini
CCGAGCACGGATATTGACTCATATTACTCGTAAAGTACTTGTACTCGGCAAAAGTGCTTTATCCGTACCGGATACTCGGATCACCCCTAATCCCTAACAATCAATTCTACTTCTGACACATTTAGGAGAGCTGGATTATAACAAAATGTAGCAGAACATCTTATATTATAAAACAGAAGTATTGCAAAACGACTTAATATAACAAACAGCAAACTATATACTTATAACAACAAACTCAATGCATGACCAACTTGTCTTCATTTATGTCGAAATAATGCTTTTACCTTTTAGCTTAAATGTATAATGCAAATCACACACAATGTTTAAACACATATACAATTTTAAATCCCAATAATACATGGGTTAAAAGAGATTTTAAAATGTGCAAGTTAAAATTAATAAGTTAAAATGCTGTAATTCATTGCACTGCTTGGTTAAAATATGGTTTATCATTCTATTGAGTTAAAATACTCAGTAATCAGTAAATCTGTAATCCATTGCTCTGACCTTTTCATATACATTGGTCTTGAAAGATGTACAGGATAAAAAGACACTTTGTGTTAAGGATGCTGTCTACCCAGCTAACAATTTTTGGTTCCCAGAACGTTCTGGGAACGTTCGTTTTTGGTTGTGGGAACGTTCCCTGAAGGGTTTTTTTTGGTTGTAGTTTGGTTGTCTGTAGGTTAATTGGAAAGTTTTCTTAACGTTCCTGGAACGTTCTCTAAAAGTTGCAACCTTTAGAGAACGTTAGGCAAACGTTCCGAAAACGTTGCAACCTTTAGCGAACGTTAGGGGAACGTTCCCTTAACGTTGCAACCCTCAGCGAACGTTACGGAACGGTCTCTTAACGTTAGGGGAACGTTTGCTGTAACCATAAACGAACGTTCCCAGAACGTTAATAAAACCTTCCAATTAACCTACAGACAACCAAACTACAACCAAAAAAAACCTTCAGGGTGTGTTCGCTGTAACCATAAACGAACGTTCCCAAAACGTTAAGAAAAGGTTAGATTCCCCTAACCTTTAAAACAAACCAACACCCGTACCATTTGTGTGTATGTACTGTATATACACACGTACACACATACAAAAGTTATATTAGTAGGAATGAATGAATGAACAGGCAAACTTGATGGCATTTCAAAACTTTAATATTCAAACAACTGAAAAAAATACAAAAAATGTAGTGCAAGATGCATAAAGATGTGTTCGTAAAGTGTGTGCAAAATAAGTCACTAAAAAAAATATATGTTAATAAAAAATTAAAAAGGGGCTCCATGGTTTCACGGCTCAGTCCTTCTCAGCTGGCCTATAAAGAAATAAA
>NC_048424.1:17470764-17479852 GCF_013103735.1 Etheostoma cragini
TAAAAAATTAAAAAGGGGCTCCATGGTTTCACGGCTCAGTCCTTCTCAGCTGGCCTATAAAGAAATAAACAAAAGTTAAACATGTAATACTAAGTATGAACACATTGACAAAAGATTTTTTTTTGATGAACTTAACACAGAAGAACTTCAATTGACCTTCTGTGTGGGGCAAACATCAGAATTTACCCAATCAAATCCTCCGCTTCTGCAGCAGTCAGCGCAGGGAAGTTTTTCTGGCAGGCCGCTAGAGTAGAAGTCCAAATTAAGCAAAGTTATTAGTCAAATTAAAACCTCTTGTCAGCCAAGCTAAGCACAATACTAATGTGAATAATAAAATAGCACCTGCCTGTTATAACCCTGTGTACAGCCAGGTCCTGGAAGGCTCTCTTTGTCTTTCTTCCCCGCAAGCTGGACTGCCTCAGCACATCATTCGTTGCATCTTGCCGCAGCATGCGGAGGATGGCTTCACCTCCGGTACAGCCACCGAGGGTTGGCAGGAAAAGTTGCTGTAAAACATATAGTGACAAATTATACATACAGTGTAGAGATTGTACAATCTCATTTTGTAAGAGAAGTCAGTTAAGATATTAGATTTAATGCAATTATATAGTGTTCGTCTTAGGGCAGGACTATGGCCACTTAATTTCCATATTGTTCCTCCTCTCCATACATACATACACACGTGAGCAACTTGAGTCTTACCTGTTTAAAACAACAAAAACGTTATGTTACTCTAGTGATCTTTGCCATTAAATTGTACTTCATTGCAAATGCAAAAATCAAAGCAACTGTACCTTCATCTGGGTCCCAAGATGAAGTGGCAGTCCGTGGTAGGGTCACTAAAGACTCATCCTGCTCTGGGCAACCAGCTGGTTTCCTGCATGGCGTTGATACATATACAAATAAATTACATATGATTATTATATCATATGTAATTATGTAGTCTATAATTAAGGTCTTACCATCGCTTGAAGAATATGTCATGAACCTCCTTGGGCATCGGCGCTGCCTTTTTTGGGGACTTGCTTCCTCTTCTGTCTTGATGCTTGACGTGTCCATCAGCCACCAACACCAGTCCACAGCTTTGGCATAGGAATCTATGTTAAGAGAACATTTGTGATCCAGTAGCACGAAAAAGAAAAGCATTTCCATTCAGAGAAAATTATTTACATATAGTATAGCAGCAATAGGTTACCTGTACACAGCCATATTTTTTAACTGGATATTTGGCCCAGCTGCTGTTGGGCAATCCATCCGCTGTGCCATGCGGGCAACGGGTGTCCTCGTGGCTATGAAAAAACGAATGCTGTTAGTTTTGTTGTTATCCATTATCTACTATGTGAACAACTTAAGTGAGTCTTCTTACCTCTCATTTCCGTCTCCATGGCTGAGCCACCGCCCTGTTTTTGTGATGATGTTCTGCTGAACAACAAAAAAGTTAAAGTTTCTCTTAAGTTCCTTGTCATGCAATTGTACTTAATTGGGAAAATTCAAAGCCATTGTACAGGCTGGGTTCCTGTGTGGTGTTGACTCATCTAAAAAAATAAATAAAGATATGAATATTGGTCAGTTCATTTGTGGTAGGTTTCTTGCACATGCCATTGCAAAAGATTAACCTATGCTGTTACGTTTAGACAATCAGTAAAGCCAGTACTGCAGCTGTGTAGCATACACATATTACATCCCTTGCTGTGTCCTTCACTCCGCTTGCTGATAACTGCCTGAACTGCAAGATGGCCGCAGGTCGACCTGCCTAAAAAGGACTTTGATTGTACTGGCTTTACTTATGTACTTTACACTACAACTAATTAAAAAAAGGACCGGAAAAAAATGATCTTATTCGTAACAAAAACGCAAGCATGTTAAAACGATGACACAAAAACATACAATGCAACAACGCAGACACGTCGTACAAAGCAGCAAAGGCAAAGTCAAAGATTAAGTCAAAGTGAAAGACGTAATCACTCCATCTAAAGCCCAACTCCGGCCTCGCCTTTTTGAATGGGAGTGCTAGGGGCCTTCTATGATAGCATCCAAATCAACATTTTTAAAACACTAAGAAGGCTCGACACAGCATGGGACTTTACTCCAAGTCTCGCCTGGGGCTCAACACATGAACTCAGCATTGAGAACATGGTTTGTGTATAAACACCTTACTAAAAAGACAAGATTTGGAGCAGCTCACTGCATAAGTAGCATAGAAACGTAGAAAACGTAGACGTAGAAAACGTAAGCTAAAGTACTTCAGGCAAACTTTTATTTTTGGTCAACCTGATCCGAACCGGAATATAACAAAGCCGTACGAGGGAAATAGTTCAATGTTAAACCACAAACCCTCCCATTACAACCACAACATCATTAAACTGTAAAGTACTTCGTTTACCTTTTCGTGTGCTTTCCAAGTCGTGCAGCATGGTCGGTCTGAGCGTGGTTTTGTCTTCTTTGCTTAACGCGGAATCGGTCTCCTCAGAGCAGAGGCTCCCCTACTGGGTAGGGGTGGAACGGTTCGGTTTGCAAACTAAATTAAAGAAGGGAATTTTCTTAGTTGTGAAAATCGTTCTATTGATAGATTCTTCTTTTTTAAGTATTTTAACTAATACAATTATAAAAAAAATTCAAGCACAACGTACTGTTTTCAGCTAAATTGATATCAGCCTTAAAATGAATAGATCTTGTTATGCTGTATATTTTACTTCGATTGTATAAGTACAATATGTTTTGGGTTAATTTAAATCGAGTGACAACAAACCTTTGTGCTAATTCAAATACTCAGAACAACCAAAAACAACCAAAAATAATCAAGCGGGAACGTTATGTGAAGGTACGGTGCAACCGCAGGGGAACGTTACCGTTGGTTGGTTCTCTTAACGTTTAGGGAACGTTATACCCAGGAGGGAACGTTCCCTAAACGTTAGTTTTTGGTTTGGTTCGAACTAACCTTTAGAGAACCAAAAACTAACGTTACCTAACGTTCCCTAAACGTTCTGTGTTAGTGGGGTAGTATGCCTATATGACCTTGGGAAAAATGCACTGAAAATACATGTGGAAGTATTTCATAGTTTCCTTAAGTTTCCATTTATTTCTGGTTTTAAGTACTGGTTGAGTTGATAATCTGTGTTCGATTGCTAATGCCTTGTTCAGACTGTAGGGGAACATTTGGCTTACGCTCGTCCATTACAACATTGGACTTGAGCAAAGAAACATTGTGTCCGTGTGTAAATTTTCTATTTACCCCACAACACTAGCTAACTGGAGTATTGTTGGAGTACTGTTTGTAGCGTGGTTGCTATGGTAATATACAGCAATGTGAGTCACATGGTTTAATGACACATCCTTTTTAGATAGATAGATTCCAATAAAATGGTTAAGTATAGTGTTGCAACAGCAAAATCAGTCACACAGCACTGAATATAAATATAATGAAATACTAGAATACAATATACATAGATACAATATCAGGGCTGCCAACTTTTCCCCAAACCTTGGAGTGAGATTTGGGTACAAAGCAATTTCTTTGGGTCTTTATCCTTCAGGGTTTAAAATGGGAGTTGTTCGATGTGGGGGGATGGGGCTCTCCCTATAATTAATTTGATGTTTTATAAAATTAACAAATAGTCTTTATTTTCCCAAAAAGTAAATACAGTAAGTGGGGCACAGAGGATGAGGGCCAAACATTACTGAACATTGGCACAAAGGTTAAAGGATAAGAATCTATGTAACTCAATGGTTCTTATTCTTTAGAATTTCAGTGGTCTTAGTTAATCCCTCAACATTAATTTAACTTTGGGTCCCTGGTCCCTACATCAGGCAGGGACCCCTGGACCTGTTCACCACAGACCCAAATCTTCTCAGCTGTTGCTGACATATGCTACTGTCTCTTCATGTGGCTCATTATGTTTGGCACATTGTCTGGGTCAGTTCTTATATCATAAGAAGTTAATAATGTAAATAGTGTAAATGCTAAATGCCCTAAAACCTGTTGATACTACAACTATGCAAAGGTTCTTAACCCTACAGTTTTTCACATATCATGTAAGACTTGATTTCTCCATTTTTTTGCAAAAACAATCTCCAGAAAGTGCCATTTAATGTTTTATTTTTCAAATTCTTTTCCTGGGGGGGCATACCCCCAGACCCCACCTAGGGGCATCCCCATCCCCCCACGTATAACATATTCCAATTTAAACCCTGAAGGATAAAGACCCAAAGACATTGCTTTGTACACGGCAAAATATGGGTTGGCCCCCCCAAATCTCACTCCAAGGTTTGGGGAAAAGTTGGCAGCCCTGCCGATAGGACTTTTGGTCTCGACCGAGTCCAGCTGTCTTTATTATGTTGATAATAATATTGGAGGGAAAGTGTGTGTGTGGGGGGGGGGGGGGGGGGGGGGGGGGGGGGGGGGGGGGGGGGGGGGGGGGGGGGGGGGGGGGGGGGGGGGGATAGTGTTCGGCTTTTTACAAGTTTAGACAGCTAACGCCACACCGATGTTTGCTAACGTTAGCGCACCAGCGTTAGCCTAGCTTACTAACGCTAGGTAAATATAACGGCTGCCTTCGGAGTTTCCTATATCTGCGTCCACGTTGTCAACATAAGACCTGTGGCGTTAGCTTGAGCCATCATTGTATTACATGAAATAAGCTTTGCCCCTACGATATGGGTGGGTTTTTGTTATGTTATAAAAAAGCTAACTGGCATGTATTTCCTATTAACCAACATCCAATTAACAATACAATACAATATTTTTTTGGGAAGCCATAAACCAACCATAGGGCTACACCCTGTAATACTGGTCAGTTCATTTCTACACTACATCTGGAGTAAAGCTATGTTGTCATAATGGTGCTCAAATGCTCAGTACTAGTACTACTGTTGCAGTATTGTCTATGTAGCTATTATGAGTTATCTCCATTTGATATCAATGGGAATGGCTATACTCATAAATCCTGGGTGTTCTGACACTGTTTTTGCTTTTATATCAACAAACAACCCAAATTGATTGTCTTGATACTGTCATGCATTAGACCTTTTTTTCTGTCCTGGACTCGGTCTTGACTCGGACTCGAACCTCTCTCGACTTGGTCTTGACTCTGACTCAAACCTCTTTGGACTCGGTCTTGACTTGGATTTGACTACTCCTGGTCTTGGACTTGTCTTGGACTTGACAAAGGTGGTTTTGACTACAGCCCTAGTAGTGTGTATTGTTTTTCCTATAGCAGTACGACTTATGTTTTATTGGCTGTTTTCATGTTTTCTGATTGTTATGTTCTTTCAGAGTCAGGACACAGCAGCATGACCATTTCAACAAGGATGTAATACCACTCTCTAATCAATCATGGGGACCAGTTTGCAAACAAGGTCCAAAATCGTGGTTACACAAGCAGGGACACATCCTCAGTGCCTTTGAATTCCAGAAGGACTGGGACCACCAGACTGTTTTAGAACGCATCAGGGATGGCTTTGGTGAGCACATTGCGGACGATGTCAGGTAAATGCCTGTTTTTCCCCTCTAACTGTGCTGATTATTACAAACATTTTCTCAGCCTTTGTTTTAAAATCTACTTGATTCAGTCACGCAGTTAATTAGAGCAAAAAGTTAAAGTGGCGCCCCTACACACACGCATACATAGTATCAACGACAATGACTTATTAACGAGTGTACGTCACACTGTTGTGCTACATGGCCTAAAGCTTTTGTTGTACTAATATCCCCATCTTCTTTCCAGCCTTCAGTTTCTCATGGCTTGTAGCAATAAGCTGGTGTTCCCAAAGCTCCAGGTTGGTCAGGAGCTGACTGGGATGCTAATTCACAAGGTCATTAAAACCCAAACCTGAATGTGAGACCATCAAGGATCTTTTTAGTACGTTTGCGATTTAGTTTTTTACCACTAAGTAAAATTGTGCTTAAAATAAATTTTTTTTTTTAATTTATATTTTTCTTTCTCTGTGTAAGACTGACTCCGAAGAAGAAAGACTGTTCTCCCATTACTACCAGAACATTAAGCATGAGTGACACTAAGGGCAGTGATGATGATTGCGTTGAAGTTGATGGTCCTCAGAATCCCACAGACATGAGCAGTAATGGCACCACCAGGGCTGCTACCAGGTTTAGAGTAATGAGGAGTAATGAGTATCCCAGTACTAGCAGTCATGGTGGAAATGGCAAACCTGGCACTAGTACTGGTCATAAAGACAGTTTTTTTTGGCTCCAATCACACTGTCAACAGTAGTGGTCATGATAGAGACTGCCTTGCAAGAGATGATGGAAACCTTGGCACCAGTGGTACCACAACTGCTCAGGGTGGAGACTACGCTTCATACTTAACACTCGTGGCCACTCTTTCGCATGACTCTTCAGATGATGAGGAATTAAACCAAGCCATAATTGCCAGTATGGACAGTCAAATGTGAGCATATGTATGTGAGCTTGACAGATCAGGATAACTCTTGAGAATGATGTGATCTCATAATTTATATATGAATCCTTTATCCCTTACATTATCAATTCCATGTTTTGGATTAAATAGTTGCTTACTACCAACAATTTCTCACTACTTGTAAATTTTGTCACATCAATGTGTGTATGATTAATCATTTTTTATGTGTATAGTGCAGAAAAGGTCCCAGTCCAAGAGATACTGCTGGAGCTTTCCATCAAAGTTAATACAAAATGACGAACAAATTTAAAACAAATTTAATATAAATCGCTCTGCTGTCTGGGAGGGAGCCATGCAAGGCTTCCAAAGGGTATCCTATGACCACAACTTGATGATCTGTGCGAAAGTCTCCGATGACATTGGGAGAAATGAAGAAGGAGTTGATTTAGGAGGACCAAGAAGGGAATTCGTAAGGCTGCTGATGGAGACTATTGCCAGGTTGCCCATGTTTGAGGTAAAAGAAAACAGCAAGAACGTGGCTCTTGACAGTACTGGTAATGCCTGGCTTTTCTTAAAAATGATAACAGACATGCAACTTTGATCTGATTTACAGTTTACAATTTAGTATTATACTGGAAATCCCCAGCCTTCGTGTTCATAGGTGAGGGTAGGAACCAAAATTGCCCGGTAGATCGAAAGCTTTGCCTTCTGGCTTAGCTCTCTTTTCGTCACAATGGTGCGATGAATTGAATGTAATACCGCACCGGCTGCTCTGATTCTCCGACCAATTTCACGCTCCATGGTCCCCTGACTCGCGAACAAGACCCCAAGGTACTTAAACACCTTCACTTGAGGTAAGGACTCACTCCCTACCTGGAGAAAGCACTCCATCGGTTTCCTTCTGAGAACCATGGCCTCAGATTTAGAGGTGCCGATCCTCATCCCAGCCGCTTCACACTCGGCTGCGAACCGATCCAGTGAGTGCTGAAGGTAACAGACCGATGACGCCATCCGGACCACACCATCTGCAAAAAGCAGCGATGAGATCCCGAGCCCACCGAACTGCAACCCCTCCCCGCCCCGACTACGTCACGATATCCTGTCCATATATATTACAAACAGGATTGGTGACAAAGCGCAGCCCTGGCGGAGGCCAACCCTCACCTGGAATGAGTCTGACTTACTGCCGAGAACCCGGACACAGCTCTCGCTTTGGTCATACAGAGATTGGATGGCCCTGAGAAGGGACCCCCTCACCTCATACTCCCGCAGCACCTCCCACAATTTCTCCCAGGGGACCCGGTCATAGGCCTTCTCCAGATCCACAAAACACGTGTAGACTGGTTGGGCATACTCTCAGGCCCCCTCTAAGATCCTTGCGAGAGTAAAGATCTGATCCGTTGTTCCACGGCCAGGACGGAATCCGCATTGTTCCTCTTCAATCTGAGGTTCGACTATTGGCCAAACCCCCCTTTCCAGCACCTTGGAGTAGACTTTAACAGGGAGGCTGAGAAGTGTGATACCGCTGTAATTGCCACACACCTTCTGGTCCCCCTTTTTGAAGAGGGGAACCACCACCCCGGTCTGCCACTCTTTAGGCACCGTCCCAGACTTCCACGCAAAGTTGAAGAGGCGTGTCAACCAAGACATCCCCTCTGACCCCAGCACTTTCAGCATTTCTGGACGGATCTCATCAATCCCTGGGGCTTTGCCGCTGTGGAGTTCTTTGACTACCTCAGCGACTTCCACCAGGGAAATTGACGACAATCCCCCATCATCCTCCAGCTCTGCCTCTACCACAGAGGGCGTGTCAGCTGGATTTAGGAGTTCCTCAAAGTGCTCCTTCCACCGCTCTATTACCTCCCCAGTTGAGGTCAACAACGTCCCATCCTTAATGTATACAGCTTGGATGATTCCTTGCTTCCCCCTCCTGAGGTGGCGAATGGTTTTCCAGGACCGCCTTGGTGCCGACCGAAAGTCCTTTTCCATGTCTTCTCCAAACTTCTCCCACACCTGCTGCTTTGCCTCTGTCACGGCTGAGGCTGCAGCCCTTCGGGCCCGTTGGTACCCTTCATCTGCCTCCGGAGTCCTCCGGTATAACATATCTTTCCAAACAGAGCATGCGCTGTTTGCCCACATGAGATGAAATTCCACACTATTGTCCTTTGTCATGAATGCAGATGAAGAATAAACCTGCTGTTACCACAAACCCGACGGGCTCCGAGAGATTCAGTTTGGCATAGGAGACATCACCGAGGTTACATTGGTGCCGTGACTCGTCCATTACTACGCCGGACCGGGCTGGTGTCTTCTAACCACTGCATCGTTGTGGAGCTGCACTTCTTTCATCAGTTTATTTGACTGTCAGGTTTAATTGGTTATTGGCAGCCATATTTCCTTCAGACTGCCATTTTATCTAAGTAGGGGTTCCAATATGAGTTTCAACAAATTTAATACTTCTGAAATGACTCCCCTAGGTGTTGGTAGAGGTAGAGGGTTACATAGCACGCCCGTTCCGTTCTCACTGGGTGACACTCAAGGGGGGGATAGAACATCTTTTGGTGAGGATTCTGTTCACAGTCCTTTTGGACATAGGGATGTAGTGGCACCCCACAGTCACCCTACAATTGAGTTACACCCACCACAGTGCACTAGCACATCAGTTCCTGACCCTCCCCCTCATGATGTGAGACTAGTTGACCAAATGAGCACAA
>NC_048424.1:17479952-17483975 GCF_013103735.1 Etheostoma cragini
ACGCCTCGGGATCCCTCAGTCGGAGCTGGTTGATGTGGCTCGGGAAAGGGAAGTTTGGGGTCCCCTACTGGAGCTGCTAATTTTGACTTATTTGGTTGAATTATAATTTTTTTGTCTTTTGCATATGTAACCTCGGTGATGTCTCCTATGCCAAACTGAATCTCTCGGAGCCCGTCAGGTTTGTGGTAACAGCAGGTTTATTCTTCATCTGCATTCATGACAAAGGACAATAGTGTGGAATGTCATCTCATGTGGGCAAACAGCGCATGCTCTGTTTGGAAAGATGGCATCGCGTCAAAGTTAGCTAGCTATACTGGAGAGATTTTTAACTGACGCAGGTGCTCAATTGCTCAATTGCTCAATATCAGACACCTCAAGTTAGTACTAGTGCAAAGACCTATGCATATACAAGCAATCTATCCAGAAAACATGTTCCTAACGAAAGACAATAAAGAATCAACTGTTGAAGCTGAGTCATCCACAAGTTGTTCATTCATTTCACAAATAAATCGAACTGGGGCAGAACAGGGCTAAATGTAAATGTGCTGTATTTATATAGCGCTTTTCCAGTCTTAACAACTGCTCAAAGCGCTTTTACATCTACAGGGAACATTCACCATTAACACACATTCATACACTGTGGCCGGGGCTGCCGTACAAGGTGCCACCTGCTCATCAGATAAACATTCACACACATTCACACTCCGATGCGCAGCACCGGGGTCAACTCGGGGTTCAGTGTCTTGCCCAAGGACACTTCGACAATGACTGCAGGGGATCGAATCACCAACCTTCCGATTGGGAGGCAACCGCTCTACCACTGAGCCACAGCCGCCCCATGTAGAGTTTAGGTGGCTGTGTGCAAACTACATGGTCCTGTGTGAATGCAGCTGGCTGCATGTCAGTTACATGTTCAGGGTAAGGGGACACAAGTAACTCTTTCCACTGAGGGCTGGAAGGGTCCGTCCTCAGACATCAAACACTCTGTAGAGGGTGCAGGGGAAGGAGATTGCTTTGCATGTACTGATGAAGCAGGGAACTGCAAGCTCTCACACACAGTATGAGGGACCACATTCATGTCAGTCCCTGAGAGAGGGGCACTCCCAGCTACAACAGGTGAGCAATCGGGATGGATGGCTGTAGCATCCTCATCAGCAGCCTCATCCATTTGCAGCAACCACGTAAGTGTCCTTGTCTCACTGTCCTGCATGTCAACCGGAACCACAGGATCACTCTGCCCACTTCCATTAACTGATGAGCAGCCTGACTCCAAAATGTTGTGACCTCCTGCTGGGAGGAAACTCACTGGGAGTAGGAGGTTTCTGTGACCAACTTTTTGTCTGGATGTCACTGCGTCAGTAATACAGTACACATTGATTCAAGGCTTCACAGACTTCACCTCATAAACTGTGGATTCCCACTTGTCTGCAATTTTCCGTTTCCCTCTCTCACCACGATTTGCGAGCAAAACTCTGTCACCAACAGTAAGTGGAGACCCTTTTGCTTTGCGGTTGTAGTTCTATGACTTTCGAGCCTGCTCTGTCCGACTGTTTTTACGAGCAATTTGTGCAGCTTCAGTCAGGTCACGTTTCAAATGAGAGACAAATTCACGGTGGCCAACAACAGCACCGCTGGGGAGGGTATGCTGAAACAAAACATCAACAGGCAGGCGTGGAATTCTCCCAAACATGAGAAAGAAGGGCGCGAAACCTGTTGTCTAATGCTCAGTGCAATTGTAGCAGAACGTCAGCATCTGAAGCATCTGTGGCCACCTGGCTTTGGAATAGGGAGGCAGGGCCCTTATCATGTTCCCAAGAGTCCTGTTGTATCGCTCAACAACTCCATTCCCCATTAGGATGGTATGGGGGGGTATGTGATTTCTGGACACCAGCCATCTCCAGGAGTTCTTTAATGAGTTGACTCTCAAAATTGGCTCCTTGGTCAGAATGGATGCGTTTTGGGAAACCATATATGCAAAAGAAGTCATTCCATGGACGACGGGCAACCTGCTTTGCTGACTGATTCTGACATGGGAATGCATGTGACAGCTTAGAAAAGTGATCCGTGACAACCAAAACATCCAAACACTTCTTGTCCGTCTGCTCAGCAGTCCAAAAGTCGATACACACCAGTTCCATTGGTTCAGATGTTCAAATGCTTTCAAGAGGAGCACGGCCATTGGGCTCTGGGGTCTTTCCAACCACACAGCAAAAGCAGTTCCTCACATTATTGATTATGTCACTTTCCATTCCTATCCAAAAGAAACTCTGCCTGGCAACAGAAAGTGTGCGAGCCTGTCACTGGTGACCAGCAGAATCATGGAGGCCGTGGAGGACCTTGGCCTTGAGGGAGTCTGGAACAACAAACTGGTGAATCGCCCTGTTCATTTGCCTGTCTTTCTTTACCTTGTACAAAATGCCCTCTTTGATAGAGAGTTTGGGCAAGTGTCTTAACATCTTCATCACTCCACGAGACTCACCGGCTCGTTCACTAGTCTAGTGGGCCTCCTGTGACGCTGGACATAAAACCCAACCCTGCCCAAGACGCCATCCTGCTCTTGAAGACTAACCAGTTCCCTTTTCTGTAAAGAGGCAGTCTGGTCGACACAGACAAGCTGGGGAATAGCAGGTCCCGTTCCTCTCACTTGACTAACACCGCCAGAGTCATGCGCCTCTAACACAGCTGAAACATCCTGTAGGGAGATGGACCCCTGAAGGGAAGGCGGGGTGACAGCATCATCTGTGGACTGATCAACAACCAACTGGCAGTTAACAGCAGCATATCTAAATGCATCTTGCACTGTCTCATCCACCATTCCACTCACTTGGTTCAGCAACAAGACATAAGGTTCATTTACAAGACGACGGCCTATGCATGACCCTGCTCAGAGCGTCTGCAACCACATTCTTCGTGCCAGGGACATAGCGCAGATCAAAACTGTATGCTGCAAGCTTTGAAACCCATCTTTGTTCACATGCATCTAACCTAGGCTTAGTCAAGATGTATGTTAATGGATTATTATCTCTCCATACTGTGAAACATTGTCCGTTAAGCCAGTGACTAAACTTGTCACAGACTGCCCATTTAAGAGCAAGAAACTCCAGCCAATGTGCTGGATAGTTCAGCTGAGATCGTGATAGGGTTTTACTGGCGAACGCCACTGGTCTGGCAACGTCTCCATCAGGAGGCAACTGTGAGAGGACGGCTCCTAGGCCATTAAAAGAGGCATCAACAGCCAGGATGAATGGTGCAGTAAAGTCTGGGTGGGCCAAGGTGACGCTATGCAGAAGCTTATGCTTCAAAATCTTGAATGCATCCCTGCACTCATCAGTCCAGTCAGCTGGAGACAGTCTGACATGGCCTTTCTTAAATTTCGGTTGACAGCCTTTCCCTCTTTTGTGTGGTGTAGCCGGCTCAGCCACAAGGCTGAACAGTGGCTTAGCTTTAGCAGAACATCCCTCGATAAAATGATGGTAATAGAGAACCATTCCTAAGAAAGACCTGATTTTCTTAGCACATGGTGTCTCTCCATCAGATTGCATCAGGTCGGCTTCCTGCATATCACTTATAACTTTACTCGGATCTGTCTTATTACCATTTCCACATATGATGTGTCCCAAGAACTTAACAGACCGGCGAAGAAAGTAGCACTTCTTAGGTAAGAGCTTCAAGTTGTTAGTAGCAAGGCGTGAGAAAACCATCTGTATACGTTCAAGTGCAATCTGTTCAGATGGTGCATAGACCATAAGGTCATCCAGGTAACATAACAGGCTTGTGAAATTCTCATCACCAAAGATAGACATCATCATGCGCATGAAGGTTGCAGGACTGTTCGTCAGGCCCCTGAGGCATCCTGTTATATTCATGGAGGCCGAATGGGGAGGAGAACGCAGTGTACTTCTTGTCATCCTCGTGCAGTCTGGGCGAGTCAATGCCGTCTGTCTGATGAGGCAGCGGATGTGCATCTTTCACTGTTCTTGCATTCAACCACCTGAAGTCATTACAGATGCGAAGATCACCACT
>NC_048424.1:17484075-17485392 GCF_013103735.1 Etheostoma cragini
TGAGGCAGCGGATGTGCATCTTTCACTGTTCTTGCATTCAACCACCTGAAGTCATTACAGATGCGAAGATCACCACTTTGCTTGACAACCAGGACGAGGGGAGATGAATACTCGCTCTGAGACTTACGAATTACTCCCAATTCCTCCATTTCATTTAGCGCCGTCCGAAGCTTGTCATAATGGCATGGTGGGACCCGCCTGTACGGCAGTCTGAAGGGCTTATCCTCCATTAGGCGGATTCTGTGTACAAAATCTGTTGCCTCGCCACAGTCCATTTTGTGCCTTGAAAAGATGGACTCATACTGCTCAATGAGCTGCAGCAGTTTATCTTTCCACTCAGGAGAGACTTCAGAAGAAGAGAGGTCCAAATCCTGCAAGCCCATTTCAGTCAAAATTTGCGATATTTCACCCTCTGACCTAGGTGCAGGTGATGAGCTCCGTGTGTACTGCATATTAGACTGGATGCGTTCCGGCTCAGGTAAGTCCTGCACAGAAAGACAGGGTGACACATCAGCAACTTTTGCATCCCTTTTAAGGGTGAGTGGCTTTTCAGTGGGATTTACTATCTTGAGTGGAACCCATCCATCTCCCCATAACGAAGTGACAACTCTCCCCACCAGAATTTGTGCAGGTCTGGCTTTGGACTGAGTGGGTTCAATGACAACTGTACTTCCCACTGCAGAAACATCAGATGCAGGGAGTTTAGCCCACACCAAATGTTCAGACATCGGTTGTAGAGAGACGCATGTCTTGAGCTTTGCCGTGCCAATTTTAAGCGGTGTTACTCCACATCCGTCTGAGCAGGCCAACAAAGATAAGAAATGGGGCAAGTTATCAGCTTGGGCACAACTCACTGTGGATGTGATATTTCGGCACCCAATAGTGTCTCTCAGCTGTGAAATGAGCCACTTGAGGGCATTACTACCAAGGATCATGTCATCGTTTTGGCCAGGCACCACTAGAACAGGAATTATCACCTTAAACCCATAAACTGATGCAGTGAGGTCATACATGGCAGAAGGCGTGACCAAATGACCCCCACAACCGACAATAACAAAGTCCTCAGCTGTTTTCTTTTCAATGTCGGGGATAGACTGTAAAAGTTTTGTCTCGGTTGTTTCACTTATAGTGCATGCCATAGATCCACTGTCCACTAGTGCTCTAAGAACATGACCACAATCAGTAGATACATCTGTGTAGAATAGGCCGTCACTATATGAAAGTCTTTGCAAGCCTTGCACAATCAGTGTCTTTTGGGATGGCACTACACTGCTGTAGGCATGACACAATGTTTCATAATCATTAATGTCAGTCAAA
>NC_048424.1:17485492-17490322 GCF_013103735.1 Etheostoma cragini
AAGATCATCCCAGGGGCCGTAAAAAACCTTCTCGCGGGCCGGATGTGGCCCGCGGGCCTTGACTCTGACATATGTGCTATACAGTAAGTATGGCTAAAATTGTTAGCTAATATTTGCTAACAAATGTCAACCAAAGCTAATACAGATGTACGTTAAATCAGAGACACTGGACAACCCAGAAATCACAAAGTTATCCGGGACTCAATCTGGATAAATAAGTCAAATTTTTGTATGTTGTTTTTGACCCTTCTGAACTTACCGTTGGACAAGCCTCGGCATGGGACAGGATGGCATGAGATTGGAAGTCATGACAGGGGAAGTGCCAGGCTGCAGCCAAAACGTATGGCAGAATCAAAACTTAAGGAATGTTAGTGGGTGTGGTCATGCTATGTTACTACAATAGAATTTATTCTGTATCTTTTAGGGATGAGCCGGATACTCGGCTGGAACGAGTATCCGGTACGGATAAAGCACTTTTGCTGAGTACAAGTATTATACGAGTCAATATCTGTACTCAGATTCAATGAAAGTCTCCATTGCCTGTGTCTCTGTTCTGTGATAGGCTAGTCACAGCACCCCTCCCCTACACTATTTTGTGATAGGCTAGTCCCAGCGCCCCTCCCCTTCACTATTCTGTGAAAAGCTAGTCCCAGCGCCCCTCCCCTACACACAGATTCCTTCTTTTGTTAAATGTAAATGTGCTGTATTTATATAGCGCTTTTCTAGTCTTAACGACTACTCAAAGTGCTTTTACATCATACAGGACACATTCACCATTCACACACATTCATACAGTGTGGCCGAGGCTGCCATACAAGGTGCCACCTGCTCATCAGATATACACTTACACACAATCAAACTCTTTTTTACTTGGGGTTCAGTGTGCTCGCTGACTCACACACACTCAGGACACGGAGAAGTGAATAGCTCCCTCCGTCAGGTCCGCGGGGCTTTTCCGTTAACATTTAGGGTTTCTTCAGCTTCAGGTTTTTTTATACTTTGATTTGAACTAGAACTTAGTAACCAGGAGATTTGTAAAGTGGGGTTTGTTCAGACAGGGTGTTGGTAGAATGTGACTCAGGTTGCATCTCTGCCGTCTGAGTTTTTTTTGTTTTTTTTTAACTGCCTGCTGGCTCTAACCAGTTTTTTTGAGTGTCTGAAACTTTCTTTTCCGGGTTAAACTTGCCCACTTCCGGGTTAGGCCCCGCCCAGTCCGAGTACAGATAAGGGGCGTTTCTCAATACCAAGTAAGCAAAGAACGGACTTGTGTTCTTTGGGAGACCGTACTTGCTGCCTGTACCTGGAAAAATGAACTCGCAAGTTTAGAAGCACACAAAACGCTGTTGACAGTTTTGAGACGAAGCGTTCTTACTGTTATTGCGCAACAGCCCCAGCACAGAGGGCGCTTGCCACTTTATAGTTAGCTTTGATGTGTGTATTCATAATAAAGCATGGACGGTCACCTTTCACACCGCCTTTGTTGTTTTGTTACGTTTTCATTTAAAGTACTATTAAGTATCACGGGCCAATAACTGTATAAATAACGACACAACGGCAAGAAAAAATCCTCCATATTTCGGGATTCACTTTTAATTGAAAGCAGAAAAGAAACGTTAAAATAAGTATTACAATTATAGATGGACTGCAAAGTTAGCCACTACCATCGGTATACATTACGAGAAGCAGAAGAGGAGCCTGCGAGTGAGGAGAGCCAGGATGAGGAGGATAGAGGAGGAGGGGATATATCCTATATTTAACAACAGCGGTAAAAAATGTTTTAAATATCTTACAATTGTGGACCTGGCTTTCCTCTTCCATTGTTGTTGCTGCAGTGGTCTGTCTAAATGTGGGGCCAGAGGGGTCTGTGAGCTGACTGACTGACCGGCTCGAAGGACTCATTCCCGGCTGGCAAGCTTGCTATGCCCGCCAGGGAATGTGGATCTTTCCAACTCCGAAGGCTTTTTTAATTCACTATCAATTTTTGTTGAACTGCCTATATTCAAAATCTACACAGCTGATTTCTCCCCTTAAAACATCCTAAAAATGAATTTATTGATTGAATAATATGGAATTTATTGATTGAATTATATGCTTCTCTGGATAAATCCCTCCCGGACTTTAAACAGTATATTAACTGCCCCACAAGAGACAATAAAACTTTGTACCTCCTGTATGTCTAATGCCAAGGATGCGTACAGTGCCACTGCCCTCCCCCCCCTTGACAAATCAGATCACAATCTTGTCTTGCTGTCTCCTATGTATGTTCCTTGTGTCTTGCGGCAGCCTGTCCACAAAAGGACTGTTAGGAGGTGGACTCCGGAGGCTGAGGAGGCACTGCAGGACTGCTTGGAGTCTACAGACTGGAGCGTGCTCTGTGAGCCACATGGGGAGGACATCAAGAACATGGCTGACTGTATCACAGAATACATTAAGTTCTGTGAAAAAACCACCATGCCATCCCGGACTGTACGCTGTTTTCCCAACCATAAGCCGTGGATCACCAGTGACCTGAAAGTCCTTCTGAAGGAGAAGAAGACAGCTTTTAGGTCATGGGACAGACAGGAGCTTAGGGAAGTACAGCACCGACTGAGGGATAAACTGAGGGAATGTAAAAACACCTACAGGAGGAAGCTGGAGGCCAGTCTCTAGCTGAAAAACATGAGGGAGGTGTGGACAGGGATGAAAGAGATCACCGGGTGTGGGGGTAGAAGAGGACAAACACCTGGCAGCCAGGAGAGAGCAAACGAGCTAAACTGCTTCTTCAATAGGTTTAGCTCACAGCCATCCCCTGCCTCCTCCCCCACACCACCAACCCCCCACACCCCCTCATTGTCTCCTCCCCCCCCCTCTTTTGTTCCGAACCTCCCTCCTCACTCCCCTGCAGCCAGCCCTCCTGCAGTCAGTCATCTCCCCCCACCACCACTACACCACATTTCCCCTCCCCCCACTGACACTTCAAGCACCCCCCCGCTTCACATTCACACCTGGCCAGGTGAAGAGACAGCTGGAGAGGCTACACCAGCGCAAGGCTGCTGGCCCGGACGGCATCAGCCCTAGGGTCCTGAAGACCTGCACCAGTCAGCTGTGTTTTGTTCTCCAGTACCACTTCAACCTGAGCCTGAGCCTGCAGAGGGTGCCGCTGTTGTGGAAGACGTCCTGCCTTGTCCCGGTCCCCAAGAAGTCGACTCCATCTGGCCTTAAGGACTACCGCCCAGTGGCTCTCACATCTCATGTGATGAAGGTGCTGGAGAGGCTGGTCTTGGCCTACCTGAGGCCGCAGGTGAATTCTTCTCTGGACCCTCTACAGTTTGCCTACCAGCCTTGTCTGGGAGTGGACGACGCTGTCATCTATCTGCTGCAGCGAGCTCATTTGCACCTTTTTCATTTCTCCAGTGCATTCAACACCATCCAGCCACTGCTACTTGGTGAGAAACTGCGGCTGATGGGTGTCGGTGCGTCCATAGTCTCCTGGATCACTGACTACCTGACAGACAGACCACAGTTTGACCGCTTGGAACGTGTTCTGTCTGATGTGTTGGTGAGTGGTACGGGGGCCCCGCAGGGGACTGTGCTGTCACCTTTTCTGTTCACCTTATACACCTCAGACTTTCAGTACAACTCAGAGTCATGTCACCTACAGAAGTTTTCTGATGACTCTGCAGTTGTTGGGTGTATAAAGGATGGCCAGGAGTGGGAGTACAGGGCACTGGTGGATGACTTTGTGGAGTGGTCTGGTAAGAACCACCTGCTGCTGAACGTTGATAAGACCAGAGAGATGGTGATCGACTTCAGGAGGAAGGGAACGGCTCTGCAGCCCCTTTGCATCCTGGGAGGTGACGTGGACATGGTGGAGGATTACAGATACCTGGGTGTCAACATCGACAGCAGGCTGAACTGGAAGGTCAACAGCACTGCTGTTTACAAGAAGGGGATGAGCAGACTCTATTTCCTGAGGAAGCTGAGATCCTTCAACGTGTGCAGCAGGATGTTGTAGATCTTCTACCAGTCTGTTGTGGCCAGCGCTCTGTTCTCCTCCGCCATCTGCTGGGGCAGCAGCATCGGAGCCAGCGATAAAAACAGACTGGACAAACTGATCAGGAAGGCTGGCTCCGTGATCGGCTGCAAACAGGACACTTTTGAAGCTGTGGTGGAGAGGAGGTCACTGGACAAACTGTTATCTATCATGGATAACCCTGACCACCCTCTCCACCCCACACTGGTCCAACAGAGGAGCGCAGCTTCTCAAAGAGGCTCCGACAGTTTAAATGCAGCACGGACCGCTACAGGAAATCATTCCTACCACATGCAATAAAACTTTTCAACACGTCATCCCTGGGTGCTAGATGAGACTCTGAGACACCACAATATTGCAATAAGGGCAACCTGCCCGATTGGTTCATTTACATTTTGCACAATTTGTTTTTTCCCATCTTGTATATATTTAAATATTTGTTCTTATATTCTTATATTTTATTCTTATATTTTGTTATTATTATTATTATTTAATGTATATTGTATGTATGTATATTTTGTGTGCTGCTGTAACACTGTAATTTCCCATTTTTTTTGGGATCAATAAATATCTATCTATCTATCTATAGACGTAAATTGTGAAAATCTGTGTACCGGTAACCACAGGCGCTTTACACCCGAATTGAATGTTAGGATACCGGCCCGGCCAACTTCACACAAGTTACCATCCGATGAATCCTCGGTAAAAGGGGCGTGTCGAGATCACATCCGGGGATTTTAACCATAGACATAATAAAGATTAGACGCCGCATTGGCTGCTGAGCGCGAGATTTCCAGCCGCCATCTTGGACCGGTCAT
>NC_048424.1:17490422-17491906 GCF_013103735.1 Etheostoma cragini
CCCAACCCCCTTACGAGAGTAGCGTAAGTTATAGTGAGAATGGCAGGGTGTCTTAAAGCATAACTCTCCCCAAAATGCAATATAGGGTCTTTTTGTGAAAGTCCTTGAATCAGATTTTTGTTTAAAAGCACAACGGAAGCGCCACATTTAAGATTTAAGCACAAAATGCCTTTTTAATGGGAGTGCTAGGGGGCACTTCTTTGATAGCATCAAAATGCCTTTTTTTAAAACAAAAAAGAATCAACACAACATGAAACTTTGCTCAAAGTATAACAAGGGGCTCTACAAATGAATGTCAGCATTGAGAACATTGTTTGTGTACAGAGTTTACAAAAAAAAAGGATTCTAACAACTGACAGCCAAATCTGACCAGTGATGACATGTATAGCCGCATGTCAACATTTCGCCACTGGCTGTCGAGGTGGTGTCCAGGAAACGATGTGGGCTTTGTAGATCATTAGCAGACTTTCTGGGACCTGGTTTGATTTGGAGAAACAGCATTTGACCCACTTGGGATGGAGCAAATGTAAATGTGCTATTTATATAGCACTTTTCTAGTCTACTAGACTACTCAAAGAGTTTTTACATCATACAGGAACCATTCACCAGTCACACAAATTCACACACTGTGGCCGAGGCTGGCGTACATGGTGCCACCAGCTCATCAGATAAACACTCACACACATTCACACTCCGATGCGCAGCATCGGGGGCAACTCGGGGTTCAGTGTCTTGCCCAAGGACACTTTGACATGGGACTGCAGGGCCAGGGATAGAACCACCAACCAATTGGCAGGCAACCGTGCTACCACAGAGCCATAGGTAAGTCAATGTACATGGCCTGGGGCAGGCTGTCAACATGGGGCTGGCTGTCAACATACATCACAATGTTTCCCTTCAAGATGATTCCCACTGAGGAATGATGTTTTCCTGTTTGTGGCAGAGAATCCCCACTGGCACATTATTGTACAAACCCTAATGCTAATGAATAAAATACTTAAAAATATATTTGGTGTTTTTTAACTAAACAGTCCGATAAATGCAGACTATCATGCTAATGACTAAAATACTTAAACATATATTTTGTGTTTTTTTTAACTAAACCATCAATAATACAAATTAATAAAATACTGTCTACAAGATAAATGCAGACTATCATGCTGATGAATACAATACTTCAAAAAATATAGGTCCGTCTATAAAATGCAGACTAAATGTTAAACAAGGTTTGATCAAATGTATGTTAACATCAGGGACACAACAATAACATCCAGAAATCAGCAAACTATACAGCAGGGGTGTCAAAGTCAAATGGACGGAGGGCCAAATAAAAAATTTAGCTACAAGCCGAGGGCCGGACTGTTCGAATGTTCATTGAAAAAAATTTTAATGACGCATATAGTCTGGTGAACCTAATTGAACCTACTGAAAACCTAACAAATATATTCCAATATGATCAGATAAATAAAGCAATATTTTCTTAT
>NC_048424.1:17492006-17506255 GCF_013103735.1 Etheostoma cragini
TTAACTGTTCTTGGCGAAATGCTAACTTGTGTATTGGGTCAGTACTTTGGCCACCAAACATGACATTTCACAAGAACACAAGGACACAAGTCCATAGAAGTACACAGATTGAGAAACGCCCACGGATACAGATAATTCATGTGGTAAACAGATACAGATACAGATAATGCTGTACTCGCTCATCTCTAGTATTTTTGCTCTCATTCTAGTGTTTGTAGGTTATATTTACACTCCAAAATGATTCAATAGTATTCCCTTAGAAGAAAAAATTGTTACTCTGGAAAAAATATTCTTCAGTTTTTCCTGTGTACAGTCTTGTTCAGGATTGTACTTAGTTTTGAGAATTGTAAGTTTGTTTCAGTAAATGTGCCAAAGCAATTGAGAACCTTTTTTAATTGAGTATTGTCATAGTCTATCATGTCCAGTAGATGGTAATGTTTAGCTGTTTAGCCAGGAAATGTTGGTTACCAGCTTAGCCATATAAGCTATAGGCATATCTAGCCTATGGGGGAGCTGCAGTCAAACTGTACACCCGTCCCATTAAGATTCAAGGCAGAAGTCAGGTTGTGGTTGCACAAAATTTATGCCCAGCTTTGTGCCAGAGGCTGCAAAATAATTTTGAGATTTTACGTAAGTTTCTTTCAGCCAATGACATTTACTGCTCTTTTCTATAACAGTATGATTGAGAAGTCAAATCAACTATTACTGTTTATCTATTTATCTGGTATGTATACAGTTTATAGTGATGTCAACCTATCAAACTGTTTGAAGTGAAACAAAATTAAAAAAATAACAGTTTTGTGAGAAAGTATACAACATAATATAACTGTCTAATAAAGTTATGTGGGCCAACTCAGATTTAGTGTTACACAAAATTTACAGCTACATTTATCATCTGATAGATCTTTGATTTAAACAAAACTCTGAATAATGTAAGACTTATACTTCAAATAATTGTCCTTAGTGAAGAAATAAAAGAGGATATCTCAGGATAGTGGGGGTAAAGGTTGTTATATACACATTGGGATGTGGCACAATAGTGGTTAGTTAGCCAAAGTCTTTGTTCTGTAAAACAATTAAACTCCTCCAAAGGAGACATAATGAGCTAGCTGGCTTCTATCCACAATGCCCAAGGGAATGCAAAAATGCATACATACACAAACCAAACACACACACACACACACACACACACACACACACACACACACTTGTGCTTTGAATGGTTAATGACCAACCAGATCTTTGGTGACAGGACAGAGCAGAGACCAAAATTAATGAAGGAAGAGGACTAAGTATCTTTGTATTTTTCTTTGCTTGTAATTCATATTAGAAATAGACTGGAGGCAAAATATGAGTAGGCATTAGCAATGATATAAGGACAAGGAGATAATGAATCATTGTTTATGTAGACTGGATTTTTGGCAAGCATGCTGCAATAAGACCCATTTTCTTCATTGGGTTGGTTTAACGCCTTGAACAACAGCGAAACCGTAAAGTTAGCAAATCACTGTGAATCATTCTTAAAGTCTTCTCTTTATGAAATATGTGAAGATAATAACTGAAGCTTTCTCATCCTTTAGACATTTTTTGCAGGATACATGCAATTAAACCACATTTTGATCACAATTATTTCGACCAAGTGATTTACACTTATATCCATGCATTTATCTGATAATTTGCTTTTTGCATTCTTCAACCACAATTACGTTAAATTAACATTACAACTGCAAGAAATCCAGTTAAAATAGACCAGAACATTAAACTGAGAAAACATCAGACACAACACATCTACAGTGTGGATCTTCCCTTTGCCATAATTATTGATAGAAAAGTTATAATCCTTAAGGTTGTAATTATAAAAACAGATTCAGTAGCATCACTAGTGCGTAATGTTTTGCTGTGCCCTGGTATCAAAACAACAGCTTTAACAGCCAACTATTCTTTAAATGACATTTAATTCAAGTACTTTCTCATATGTAAAAATACAGACCCTTCCTAAACATTGTAGTCTAGATTTGTTCTTGTTGCTGTTCTTTTGGCCTTACCTTAACCACAATCTTTCCCTACATCTGCAACATTGCCTAATATTAATGTCCTTGTCTGGCAATAAGGTTGCATTTTCAGCAAAACTCTGGTACCTATTGCTTTTTTTAAATAGCTTGCTGTTACCAACCAAAACCACAAGTGCACTGCCATATCAGCCAGTATTTTGAGATTCCTAACTTTCCCAGCAACATAAAACACTGATGAAAAACTGATACATACTTTGTTATTTTAGCAAAACTTAACAAATCATAGAATAGTGGGAATCATCAAAGAATGCCATTGATTAATGATTTCAATGGAGACTTAACTAGACATGTTTGCATTGAATCAGATCAGGCCATCATGTTGCCACTTTATCTGTGTGGTTATGAAGTCACTATTATTCCTTACTTCCCTAAGTGTCTCTGTAGTTCCAGATAGGTGAAGAAGATGAAAAGGCGGCAATGCCTGTGATCTTTTGTTCAGGTGTCTCCAAAATCTTAGACCTCTGGCCTTGCATCAGGTGTGGTTTGTAATAAGTAGGCCAGTGACTCATGGGGTTTTGTGGTAAACAGCCCTGCTACGCCCTATGTAAACTCTGTGGGTTTGTTGTGGTAACCGGCTAAGGTTTGTCCAAGTCTTTGATCACAGCAGGACTACAAGTGTGTAAGTGTGTGTCAATATGTGTATGACTCTTGTTAAATTTATAGGATGTTAAGTGATATTTAATCAATTAGACTGGTAATTTTTCCTACCACCATGTACTAGATAAGGCTTTTGAATGAATATGAGGTAACATTCTCTGGCACCCAGTGATGCAGATTGGATGGTACTCCTGTGCTTTCTGTGGCTGACTGCTAAAGGGTGATTAATGTGTTCATTTCCCATTATTAAAGACTAGAGCAGTGCTGCAGGCTACAGATATAGGGCCTCGTCATAAATCTTAGCCAAAGGAACAGTCAAATAATCGCTCATCGGAAATGAAATCCGGGCTGATTAATACTGAAGCCCAGACTGGGGAAAGAGTATAAACACACAAACTCTCACAAACACACACACACACACACACACACACACACACACCAACACACACACACACACGACGGGTTGGGCATCTCTAATGCAGCTACACACCCGCATGAATACACACACATACAGATGCACACAGAATGAGGACTTGAGGGGGCTCTGGTCTGGTCTGCCACCTTGGCGCCCCATTCAACAATGACAGGCTAATAATTAGAGGAGAACACACAGACTCGTTGTGGGTCTTCACCCATGTCTAAGCTTCCACACAGTGAGCAGTGACCCATAGGTGCAAGACAAAGCAATCACAGCCTCTGACTTGAGCAATAAATAATAAACTCTGCAACGTTTCAATTTTCACCTCCTTTTACTCCTTTCACAGGTTCTATCAAGGCTCCTTATTGGTGTATATTTTGCTCATAATGTAGAAATTAGTTTATTTTTTCTGTTCTGTCTGATAAATAGAACCTTACAGGTGACGTAATTAAAATGATTATACAAATGTGAAACTGTAATTCCACAATATTATTATAATTTTCCATAAAAGTAGGCAATGAAAATGCAATAATCCTATTATTATTATTATTATTATTTATTATTATTTCTCTGGCGGCAGCTTTGGCAGTGAGATGTAATTGCAGGCACGACTCTGTGACCACAACTCCCAGAGAACCTTTCCAAAACGAAGTGTCGACTGAATGACGTTTTTCTAAATAAACATGAACAAGTATTAAAAAAAACAAATACAAGTGATTGTTTGATTCTCATTTTAAAATACTAAATTTTCAATTGAAATAGATGGTGTTTTTTCATTTTCATGGTCAAAAAGGATGAGAGAAATTTCAAATATGCTTTTTTTCTATTTCATATAACAAAAATAACATTGGAAAACAGTAAACAGAAACCAAATAACGCCTGAGACACGTTCAATCTTAAAACAGTGTGCATAGTTTTGCTGTGGTTTCCTGGTTGAACGACATGTTTCCTCTGAACGTTGTTAAACAGTGTGCAACAACTCTGAGTTATGTTTTCTCGTGTTTGGTGGGTGTGTCTCTTGTTTATTGGCTGTGTCACAGGTGAGAACCAATCAGCAGAGACTGATATGTAAACTTGTGGTAATAAAAAGGCAGAGCGCCCCCGTTTCAGTTAAAAAAAACATGTTGCTCTATTTTGTTGTGGCCAACAAAAGCTACCAGCACACATCAATTTCCCCTTGCTCGCCTTAGCCGGGGAGGAAAGGGCTGAATGTCCCCTCTGACCTGAGTGCGTGCCTCACATTGCTAATATTATTAGCTGACACAATGTGACTAACAGTGACCTCCAAACCAGCCTGAGCATCGGAATGTACAGGGAAGAAAACCTCAGAGGCCTTACAAAATGAATGCCCTTCAGTGCTCAAATAAAGGGGTTGTTGGAGGTGCTGTCTTCTCCCAAAGGTAGTGACACGAGCCAGCCCTAGGTGGGAGTAACGTTAGGTGAGTAGGTCCGGAAATACAAGACGGAGGCAGGCTAGATAAGTATTAGATTAACAGGGTCTAGATTAAGCATTGTTGCAAATTGGCCAACTCGGTGTTCACCTGTGAGAAAAATGTTGTTACCTGTTAGCTAAATCTTGTATTTTGTTGCTTGCTTGCTTGCATGGCATCCCCCTCTTGCTCCCTTTTAATGAATTAAACTGTCCTGTCCTAAGGCCTATAATGTCCCCAAAAATATTTCATAAATAAATCCTTATTTTGATGCTGTTGCTGTCTTTATTGCGTCTTGTTGTCTACGTCTGTACATTTAACCCTGTACTTGTTAATGCTAATGTTAGCTGACTAACACTGGCACATTTACAGAAATGTTGGTAATATGCGTTGTTCTAACGAATAAATATATAAAATGAAACTTTTGATCCAGAATAATAAATATTCAGACATAGCCTCAATATTATTTTTTTTAAATAAAAGTTGATCCTACTACTACTGTATATTCCTATCACTATAATTTAAGAGTGGTTTGCAAATCTTGAGAACTGTTCTGTTCTTGACCAAGTCCAGCAATATATGCATTTTTTAGTAACCTACTCCCTTAAAAAACAAACATTGATTGAACAAGTGTGTTCAGAAAATAGGTATTAATTTACTTAAAAACCCATCTAGAATGTGCATAGACAAAGCTTTCTGCTAGGTCTTTAGTCAGAGGGACATAGAATAAAGCCTCATGAAAATTGTTTATAAATATGAGTTCTCTGCAAGCAAAATGACCATAGTCGTTTCATCGAAAAACTTTGATAAACCTGCTATTGCTGTGTGGTTTAGGGAACTATCTTCTTGTTTACCTGTGGAAAAAAATTCTTACAGTCTTAAGGACAGACAGGAGGTATTTCAAAATGTACGGGGTTATTTCATCAATTATATGAAGGACAATGATTTGTCGTGCCTAATGACCGGGCATGGAACAATATAACAGGTGCACCCTCTGCACAACCTAGTTTTTCCTCTTCTGTTATCTGGACTTTATTTTAGTGTATGTTCTGTGGACCCATGATTACGTGCCTTCTTTGGTTCTTTTAAAAAAAAAACATTTTTTCATCTTGTTGGTACGGTTGTATGGAGCAGTATGTTTGTACAATTTTAAAACTTCTCTGCTGTTATTTGTTCTTGTATGTAAATCAGCCGTAAATAATTTTCATTTTGGCCACAGACACAATGTCAGTGAGAACTTTGTACTATGGATTCTTCAAGACAAGTAATAAGTTCAAGAATGGGAACAAGTCAATTTTACATTTTTCACTGGCAGTCCAGAATGTTATTATAATAATAATAATAACCATAATAATGAATAATATAAACATCTAAAATGTTAAGTTGCACTTTAACTTTATGTGAATTGGCACATTTAAAGTAAATAATGTGACCCAATTTGATCCAATAGTGTTGTTACTTTGCACTAGCTTTTTGATCATTATAAGTAAAAATGCAAAATTATCACCTAAAACAGTTAATAAACTTGCTCACGCATCACATAAGTTATGAACAGGTAAGTGGTCTTGAAAAAGAATATTTTTTTCTGTCTCTGCCGTGACTGTCTCTTATTTGAACTTGGTCTTGACTTGGAATCAAACCTTTTTTTGACTCGGACCTGAATATCTTTGGACTCAGTCTTGTATCTGTCTTGACTAACCCTGGTCTTGGACTCGACAAAGATAGACTTAACAGCCCTGCGTCCAGCCGAGCGAGTCATTAGCAGCAACTTACAGCTACTTTATAACCACAGTGGTTATGTCAAAGCAAGTAACTAACACGTTTATTTGGAAATTAGTTCTTCTGCTGAGTGTAGTTTTTTCTGGTGTACCAGATATGCTGGATGTTAAACCTGACTCTTCTTCACTTACCTGGAGTCAACAAGCCCAGGTGATTAACCCACTGATGCTGGCTTACAGGGAGGTGTGTTCAGGTGAATTATTGGCGTATTGCTATCTTGAAGAAAAGCTCTATTGAACCATGTGACAAACTAGCAAAAGTGGATTTGGACACGCCCTAAAGGCAGCTGCACCATGCGCTTCACCCAGTGCACTTAGATCGTTAAAATAGTGCAGCATTTATTTTGGTGCATTTAGAAAAAAATGTATTACTTGTCATAACTATGTACAAATAGTTCATGAGAACAGCCTGATACTACTAGGACCACTATTATAGGAGTCTGTCAGTCTAGTAAGCACACCTCTTCCTCACTCCAGGCAAGGAGGGTTATCTGGTGAGATACCTCACTTAGAACTGGGGTTAATTACTTAAGCCAAAGTTTTCTTTTAACATTCGTTTTGGTATCTCACTATGGGACAGTGTTGCCACATTTACTTTGAAAAAGTAATCTGATTTCTGATTAACAAAAAGCTGTTCTGTGAGGCAGCTCTGCATAGACAGTAGGAGGGATCTTGTTTATTGTAGCACGAAACAAGGGCAAGTCAACCAAGTTTAAGGGCAGCATTTCCTATGACATAAACTCAAAATAGTGACTGTATTTCCAGCTAGAAAACAGGTATGTCTCTCCTTCCTCTATTGTGTTTAACAGTCCATGGGACGTCCTGGAAATGCTGGATTAAAATTTTTGGGTATGACTCAACAGAATCCACCATTAGAAGCTGCATGCATGCCCGGTTATCAACTGCACATGGATGTCACTCGCGTTCAGGAGAGGTCAACATGAACAATAAGGCCATTTCAAAGGAGAACATCTTGGGCTCAAAAGGTGTGCACGTCAGTGCATGAAGCCCCATTGATAATCCGCCAAATCCGTTGCGCTCCCTTCATAAACTAAAAAACTAGCGGGTGCTGGCCAGCCATTTTGTCCCCAATGCCTATGTAACAAGCTGAAATTGCAGACACTATAAAGGATAAAGGACTCTGAATAGTCACCACCCCCGACTATAGACACCAATCCTCAAACACAAGCCAATTGCCATCATACACGCAAGGCATAGAAGCGGCTCTGGCACCCTGGATAGTTGCGATTTGGTGTACGCCAGAGAGAGCCAGGCTCCTGCCATGTGCTCTGGGTGGGGATGGAAAATCTCGTCCAATCCCATCCAATATGCTCGGACTGGACAGGAAGTAAAACAGAACAGTTTTTCCCCTGCATTTGAGCCAGCACATTGCTGTGGAGTTTCCAATCTTTGTAGTGAGAGTTGTCCTTCTATAAAAGATCCACACCCGGTTCAATATGCCCCTGAAATGCATGGCTTTCAGTGATAACAGGCAAAAGCTGCACCACATAATCATTCTGTGTGCCAATGTGTGCAGATGACGTGAACACTGCCCCGTTTGTCTGCTGATATCCCCTATTCTGAACAGAACATGCTGTCCTCTAAGAAAGACCCCCTGCATGTGAGAGCCCAATGTAACATTGACCGTTCTGCCCTCTTGCGTGGCCCCCCATCCTGCTGGACAAGCATACGTCTTGACAACTTTTCTTGCCAGGACCATTCCCATAGCAATGCTCGGGCTCAGAAATGTGTCTCCAAGGCCGCAGATCAAGGACGCATGCCATGAAAACCAATACCTGGCGGTTGCCCTGGCACATCATGTTTACCAACACACCGTTAAAATGGCCTCATATATAAGCGGCTGAGAGGAAGGACAACCAGTGCTGATGTCATTGGACCAAGCAGCTGGAGGCACACTGGGAATTTCAACAGCGCCGTTCTGCGATAAAAGTGCCAGACAGACCCGGAGAGCCTCCGTCCTTTAAGCCAACAGACATGCTCTGAACGTTTTGTGATGGGGTCAACATACTCAGCGTGCGCAGATCCAGTATTAGCAATAGACTCCTGCCCTTCTTCTGTACTAGAAAAGAACTTGAATATAAACTGCTTTGGTTTAGCTCCAGCGGCATTTTCTGAATAGAGCTTTTGTTTTGCAGAGAGGTGATTTCCTACTGCAAAACACGGGCTCTTTCCCCTTGCGCCTGGGAATGCAATATGCCGTTAAATCGACTTGACTGATGTGCCGCAAGCGGGTCATGGTTTCCACCTTGTGGCGTCAAGGGAGGCTGTCCAGCCACCATCTGATTTTCATTGTTTTCATATGTTTTATTGAAAACTGTGGCTGCACACTCAGGTCTGGGCCTGGTTGCACACTCGGAATGACATTCTTAAATGGTTTAATAAGAGGGGAGAACACAAGTGTGTTTGGCACTGGTGTGTGCATGTGTGAGTCCACTGCGGCTCCACTGAGCTCTCTGCAGGACTGGCCTTGCTTCTTTTTGTGCGGCCGTGAACTGTGAGTTCCAACATGTCCTCTGCACCCCTCTAGGAGGGCCTGGAAGATGCCCTCCTGTAACTTTTTCAGGAACGGAACACAATCCGGGAACAAAAACAAGGCAGGCATCTGGCTGGGCACGCTGTTGTTCCCCCCCCCACCCTCCCCCCAACAACAGCGCGTCAGATGGCGGGATGAGGAGGACGGAGGGGCAAGCTAGTCTTATTTTGTTTGAAAATACTTTGAACATCAACAAGAAGTAACGTCACCCAACATCGCTTGGGCACCTTTAAGTACTTGGGGTCCTTCCGTAATTTTGGGTTACAATGGTTCTGGAGAAAGCTACAAGCAGCAATACCACAGCCCATTCCAAACAGGCAGTTTGAACGTCATACTAATTTCTAGTTTATAGACATGTTGTGACAATTGAATAAATTAATGCAAAAATGCAAAGGAAAATGTACATGGCAGGTTTACTTATAGCTGTATGAATAAAAAATTGCTGTAGAACTGTATTGAAATCTTATTTTTAATTTAAGCCTTGGAAACATAACAGACAGACTATTCACATGTGTGACTTTGGTTTTCTAGGGATGATGACAGATTGTAGATGTAGTCTAATGACTAATATCAAGCAGGTAATTTATTATCAGAAGGATTCATGGTGTGTACAAGCTGCATAAGTTGAAAGATTCTTAATCAAACTTTGATTTATGGTTTATAGATGATGAAGGCTACTTTTATTCAAAGCTAAACAATCATCTTAAACACTGGGAACAGATTAAAGGTCATCAACCAGGAGTGAATGGAGGTCTGAATGATCAAATAGGACATTAATATATGGTACCAGAAACCATTTTCAACAGAGTCAGGGGTTAACATTTCATTGACTCTGTGAGGGACATCTTATGTGCTGTGAATTGGATTGTGGCAGCGTCACTAAAACAAAGTCTTTTAGGTTATGAAACACAAGTCACATGAAATGGTTGAAAACAAACTCCACAACCTCACCCTTGCAGATCCTGAAGGAAGATTTGTCATACAATACACAGCCTAATGATGATGAATCCTACTTTTTTCTCACCTTTTCACCTCTTTTTTCAAATTAATTTAATTATGAGGATAATGCACAATAATCAACATTGATATTTTTATGTATGCCTGTGTGCTGTCTCCGTGGCTTTGCTGGTGTGTGATTGTGAAACTGCTTCCTCAGTCTAGATAGGGTAGTGTCCAGCTGTGCCTAATCAGCCTTTCTTTCGGACACTAGTTTATTTTGTTGCCTTTTTTGTTTTCTGAGTCATTCCAAGGCGGAGACTGCGTTCTCCAAAGGGGTCTGGCGTTTCAGGGTTTCGGCCGCTGATGTTTTGCCTGGAATTTGCCTCGAGCCTAGCACGGCTTCAGAAGATATTCAGGGTTAAGTATTGGTTAGGCAGGTTCTGGGGAAGATTTGATTCTGTGAGTGCAAAGTTAGAGGCTTATTGTGTGGGCATATTATTAATATCGAAAATTAAACTTACCGTGTTCAGCGTGATTGTGCTTTTCAGTTAGGTGCATTTGTGTCCAACCCTACTTAGGCACATTTGACAAGTGTACAAAGAAGGATCTGCATGAGATTGCGGTATATTATGGAAATGATGTGTCTGTTTCCCTCTGTAAGGCTGAGCTGAAGGCTCTTGTGTTAGATGGTCTCATTAGTCAGGGGTTTTTCTCTGTATCTGCAACTGTGCGCAGCCCTTATCTAGCGGTGAGTGCACCTAATGTTACAGATCAGCCCGTCCCTCTCCCTCCTGTTGTTTAACATGAGGGGGCCGAACGACAGCCGGTCACTTTACCGCGGTTTGAACCAATGTCGGTAGATTCATCTCCGGGTTCTAAACTGGATGCCAGGTTGAAAGTGTGGTTAATGAGCCTTCAGGTAGAGAGGGAGGAGAAGGGGAGGGACTTTCAGCTCCACGGAGAGTTAGAGTTGAAGAAATTGGAGGCGGAGGTGGCCTTTAAGATGCGTCAGATGGAGATACAGGCTGGGTTGGGAGGTATCCGTAACATCACCACTGCTGGCGTGCATTCTCACAGGTCTGCTGTCAGTTTTGACGTGAGTAAGCACATTTTGCTGGTGCCTGTTTTCCGTGAGTCCGAGGCAGAAGCTTACTTTGGTGCGCTTGAGCGTATTGCTGCTGCTCTACAGTGGCCTAAGGATGTGTGGGCTATCTTATTGCAGTGCAAGTGTGTGGGTAAGGCTCAAGAGGCCTGCTCCTCTTTGTCTGTGGAGGACTGGCTGAATTATGATAAGGTAAAAAGTGCTATTCTGCAAGCACACGAGCTGGTGCCTGAGGCCTACAGCCAGTGTTTCCGCAGTCTTAGGAAAAGCCAGAGCCAGTTGTATGGAGACTTTGCGAGAAAGAAAGAGATTCTTTATGACAGGTGGTATGATCTGTCTTCTTTGTGTGAGCTACTGTTGTTAGAAGAGTTTAAAAACTGCGTACCTGAGCATACTACTGTGTATTTAAATGAGCAGAAAGTGTCCACCCTACAGCAAGCTGCCACTCTGGCTGATGAGTTTACGCTCACTCACAAGGTTGTTTTTAGCAAACGCGATACTTCCACACGTGAAGTTCCCCAAGGTGCAGATCTTCCAGTGCATTACGACAGCGCTCCTTTGCGTCCAAGGTCTGTAAAACTATGCTACTTCTGTCGCAAGTCCGGTCATTTGATTGCTTACTGTAATGCTTGGAAGCGGAAGCAGCAGGGGTCGTTTCAGAAACTGCCGAAGGTTGTGGGATTGATTAAAATTTCTCCCAGAGTCCAATCCTTGGAATCTGTGGCTTCTGAGATGCCTGATGAATGTTTTAAACCTTTTATCTTTAATGGTTTATTGTCTCTTTCAGGGGAATCTGAGGATCAGCAACCTGTAAAAATACTGCAAGACACGGCTTGATCCCAGTCACTGATCCTGTCTGATGTTCTGCCGCTGGGACCTAGCTTAAAGGGGTGATAGAATGGTTGTATAGAGTATATCACGCTGTTCCTTGAGGTCTCATTATAGGGTATGTAACATTTGTTGGGCTGAAAATCTTGCTTTTGCTGTTCTTTTGGCCCTCATACCACCCTGCTGAATTGACCTGGCTTGAAACGAGAGGTGTTCTGCCTTATATGGTATGCTCATGAATATTTAAATAAGCTTCGCGCTGATTGGTTGTTGTGCAACGAGCTTTGCTGCGGCTGACAGAGCAACAGAAGAAGAAGATGGAGACTTTAGCTGTTGAACGGTATCTGTTTGAGCTTGAATCAGAGGAAGGATCTGATGTAGGGGAGCAACTTGCCCGGAGAGTGTGGTCTCTTAGCATTTACCTGCATTTTCAACACACAGCCCAACATTAGCCGTTCGTTGTTATACTAGTGTAATACTCACACCGCAGTGTTGTAGCCTAAGAATAACTTTGTATTAGCCTTGTTTTTAGTATCGTAAACAACATAAGTTATTAATCTGCACAGTAAGTGGCCAGTTCATAGAGCTGCTCACAACGAAAGTCTCTTTGATTGTGATTATGAGTTACGTAAATTATTTAACACGTAGTAATGATATGTAATCTTACAACCGGACGTCCATTTAGCTGGACACGAGACTACTATTTCTGTTTGTATGCTACGTCTTAAGCATTGTTACTACTCTCGCCTGTGTCAGTAGGTCAAATGTTATCTTGGAACTACTATCCTGCTGATTAGATCATCTGACTTTGAGATTATTACCTTCTTAACATGTAGTAATGTGTAAAATTACAACTACGGTGCATCCATCTTACCTTGGCAGGTGTACTTGTGGAAAGTGTGCACAAATGCCCCAGGAGAGAGAAATATATGTTACCACTAAATACCTCAAGTAACTAAAACTAGATACATTACCTCAAGCTACTTTATGCTTTCTGCTCATCCGACATTATGAAATAACAACAAGCAAAATTGCTTGAATATATACAGAGTTGACCATGGCCAGTTGAGAATCAGAGGGATGGAAAGGTGAGGCCAATTTGATACCACTGTTAGCAGTTTTATAACAACACCCATTGATTATTGGTTCAGCATTATTACAAAAACACAGTATTATCAAGACAACAAAATAAAAAACTTTATTTAGTTTAAAAACAATCATCATTACTCTGAAATCTAAAATATAAAAAATGTGATTGTCCACTACACCCTGTTCTCTTTGCAGGCAATGCAGACACATGGCTTATAGGACTTTTGTGATGGGGTTTTTCTTGGTAGGAGTGTCCGTGTCGTGATCCCCTCTTGTGTTGTGCTGCGTATACGGATGGAGTTTCTGGATGCTTCAGGGCAGTATGTCGGGTTGGGTGCCTGTCGAGCTGAGCACACAGGTCCTGGGGCACAGGAATCTGCCGGACTGCTTCCAGATAAGGAAGGGGTTGCATCAGGTCTAAGACAGTCTGTTGTGTGTGAAAAGTCCTTTTTAGTACCTATAGCATTGCATATTCAGATTTATTGTTTGAAGTATGTGAAAAGTTATTTTTAGTGCCTATATAGATGCAAATTTTTATTTTTTGTTTGTAATAAAAAAAAGATTTAAACTTACAAATTGTTGGCTCTGTCTTCACTTCTTTACATTACATTAGTTTTCCCTTGGCTGTCTTCCGTTGTGGCTGCAAGATACAAACTGAAACAAAAAACATACATTTTGTAACATAACTGTATTACCTTTTACACACACCAAGCAAAATACTCCAGTTAACTCACAACAAAAGCAGTTGCTAAACCTCTAAGATGTGCCAAAACTGTACTCTATCCAGTGTTGTTACAAGTGTCTTCCATTTGGAGCAGCTTAAAACTGAAATGATTTACATTTTGATGGCCGGCCATTAGGCTTAATGTCTCTAGACCATTGCCCATGTCTCACTCCTTCACTGAACAAAACCAGTTTCTGAAGACAATTTGTTCCCCATTTGCCTTTTCTAAAGACTTGTTTTGTTGAATGACAAAGTTCATAGGACATGTACATACTGCAAAAGGCATCTTCAACACACAATCTAGCATTCAGTCATATCTTTTGTATACAAACACATTCCTACCAGTTGTCCAAATTATTTTCGCCAGCCTCCCCCACAAAAGGAAATGCAATTGATTGAGATCAGACCAATCAGTGATAATACAGATGAATAGTTCTATTCCTACTATAGATAGTTCACTAATGTGTTGGGAATGGCTCCCATTTTTGTTAAAAATCACTCACTCATCATGGTAACATTGTTAGATAACACTGCTCTGCTAAATGCTACCCAGTCACAATGCTACACAAACACTATAAGACGTCTGGTTTGTAAGAATAATTAGAAAGATTACCTTTGCTTCGTATGTGAGGTCTTAATGTCCTGGGGGCGGCTGTGGCTCAGTGGTAGAGCGGTTGCCTGCCAATTGGAAGGTTGGTGGTTCGATTCCCACCCCTGT
>NC_048424.1:17506355-17511030 GCF_013103735.1 Etheostoma cragini
ACGGCAGCCCCGGCCACAGTGTATGAATGTGTGTGAATGGTGAATGTTTCCTGTAGCTGTAAAAGCGCTTTGAGCAGTCGTTAAGACTGGAAAAGCGCTATATAAATACAGTACATCTAATGTCATATGAGACAGTTGTGTCCCCGAGATGCCACACTCGGAGCATCTGTTTGGCAAGTTGCATCTTTCGTGTCTTGACTTGTGATGTGCTCTGAAATAAAAAAAACTGCTAATCAATACATTGCAGTCTATATACACACCGTTTTCCCGAGATTGACTAGATATCATGTGAAATGAAAAAGTTTCCAGTTCTGTTGTCGAAGCTAACGGGATTACACAGCTAGCTAGCTGAGTAACGTTACAGCTTAGCTAGCAACCAAACTATCATGATTCTACTCAGCTGCAGTTAGCTTTCTTACTGAAATACAATAAAGATTAACCTGACAAAGTAGACAAGCATGCATCATGAACTATAATTGTGCTGGATTTATATAGCGCTTTTCCAGTCTTAAAAACTGCTCAAAACGCTTTTACATCTACAAGGAACATTCACCATTCACACACATTCATACACTGTGGCCGGGGCTGCCATACAAGGTGCCACCTGCTCATCAGCTACACACTCACACACATTAACACTCCGATGCGCAGCACCAGGGGCAACTCTTGTCTTGTCGTGTCTTGCCCAAGGACACTTCGACAATCACTGCAGGGACGGGGATCGAACCACCAACCTTCCGATTGGCAGGCAACCGCTCTACCACTGAGCCACAGTCGCCCTATAGCTTAAGCTACATGACAACACAGGCTATTTATTCGAATAGAACAGTTAGAAAAACGTTTTGAAAACTGTCTTTGGGGGAAAAGTTCACAGGGATCTCCTTACAAACATCTGTCATGCCCGTCTAGTGGTTGCTTCCTTGGGAAGACTATGGGAAGTGTCTCCATTCCCTGTACAGCCTGGAACACTGCATTAACGACCCTGGTTCATTGTCAATATCCTGGACAATATTCCAAACTTTCTTCTTAGTAAATCACGTCAAACTACACGAGCAGCGTTCTCAGTCGGACATCTAATTGATCTAACGCTAGCTCCATTAGGAACTGGTCTCAGGTCAGTGGCCTGTATGTTAATGTTGGGGCGTGACCGTTCTCCTAATACATTCAGGGGCGTGACCAAGCTACAGGTTTTGAGATCCTGACGTCATCTTTTGGCTTTGCTGGGATTCGCCCGTTTTCATCGGCAGTTTACAAATGTGAGATTTTCAGAGGAAAGGCATGTCAATGGGATTTGGAGCTTCTATGTATGTCCTATTTACCCACTGAACTGTCGTTATTCACATATGAGAAGGTAAAATCGGTTTTGCATTCTATCACCCCTTTAAGAGAGGGCATGGCTGAGTGCAGAAGAGAGAGGCTTCTGTGGAAGCCAGCATAGAGGACCTGCTGTGTGACCTGCTGTGTTACCTGCTCTGTGACCTGCTCTATGACCTGCTCTGAACCAAACCTTACGATACCTTTGCCTGTTGTCGTCTTCCTTTTGAAAATTGTTTTTAGTTGCTTCTTGTTGTGCGGGCACAATAAATTTGCCTTAATTAAACGTTTGCTTTCTGTCCCGGGTTTATTATTTTAAGCTGTTTGCATCCTCCACCCCTAGACTACTTTGGGTCGTAACACCACCAATGATTACGAGCCAGCTACAGGCACCGCCAGATGTTGGCCCTTTCAGGGGCCATGGTAGTTGAGTTTAGCCAGAAAGAGTGAGCATCATGCGGGGATGACAGTTAAGTTTAGGCACCAAAACAACTAGTAAAGTTTAGTGAAACAACATGTTTTTTTTATGGAACATTACTTACAGACCATCCCCGGTGCCGACTTCTGGAACCAAATCTACCAAAACAAACATGTAATTGGACGCTTTTCATATGGCACTTTTCTAGTCTTAAGGACTACTCAGATCACTTTTACATAGTACAGGAACCATTCACTCTTCACACACTGTGGCCAAGTTTGGCAGCATCAGGGGTAACTCTGTTCAGGCAACCGCACTATCAATGAGCAACAGCCACCCACAAACATGCATCTCATTCAAAACCAGATTCTTCATGAAGAGGCTGCAATAATTATGCTAAATTAACTAAAGATCCCAGGTAACAGCCTTTTCCTCCTGTTGAGGTGAGAAAGAAGGTAGGCCAGTACGGAGGCTGAAGAGGAGCTTCTACCCTCTGGCCACCAAGATCCTAAATGAGGACACTGCCTAAAACATAATTTTTAAACATGGAATAGCGTGGTATCTCTTTTGGACATAGTGCACATATTGTTTATAATATTTCACAGATATTGTTTTTTTCTTTTGTATGTTGCAACACACTTATTGTATTTTTATATGTTATTGTTATTGTTCTTTAATTGTGATAACTGTGTTCATTTTCTTCTGTCAGCTGAAGCCATGGGTAAGGAGTCACCTGCACAGTCACAAGATGTGCACACAGACGTCAGTACACTCACACACACACGCACATAACAAAAACACACACACACCAATCCTTCTTACAGTTAATTAAACACACATATCATTGCATAAAACTCGGGGCTGCCCCTTCATGTAAATCCACATCAATGCATATTTGCATGCTACCACACACTCTTTCTCTCATAGAAACCCACCCTCCCCCAACACACACCTCCACCCAGGTCTCTGCTGGCCTCCTTTCTCAGCCAGTCCTGACAATGTGGATAATTCTCACTGGGGCACAGGATGACGGGTGACAGAGTCAGGGAATTTGGAGGTCAAGAAGGGTGTGTGTTTGTGTGTGTGTGTGTGTGTGTGTGTGTGTTGGGGGGGGGGGGGGTCTGGATGGTGGTGCACAAGACCCATCTCTGGTCATGTGTCTGGCGAGATTCACGATTCCCGGCTCAATGGTAATTTATTATATCTAGGACAGGACCTGACACCCTGAATCAGCCTCCATTCAGATCACATTGGCTGGGCCGGGTGGTGGGAGGATGTGTGCAGAGAAAAGGAGGGAGAGGGAGGTGAACACAAAGGAGGAGAAAGCAGAGAGAGGAGGAAACTACTAAAATGGAAATTATATGCAATGAGGAAAAATGTAGCCTGGGGCATTGTGCATGTTCTTGCCTGTTTCCTCATAGTTAGTGTATTTATAATTCAAATATGTGCCTTCAATAATTCACAAACAGGGCATATCAAATGAAAGTGTGTAAGAAATTTCTGATTAAAAAAGAACATGCTGGAAAGATTCAACTTTTTAAGCAAATGCTCCAGTGTGAATAAGGAAGACACAGAGAAAGCTAATAAGGACTCTCCAACTGACTTAAAAAGGTTTGTGTGCCACATATACCTTTTCAGTCCAGTTGGAAATATTATGTGGATAATGAATATTTGAATTTGAATTTAGAAACCATTACATAGTTATATTTTTATTTATATTTATTAGCCTTAATGCATATTTAGAGTAGAATGTAGGCTCTACACAGAGCCTTTACAGTGTTGGGGTCTAGGCCACCCAATGTGAAGTTTCATTTTTGGGTAGGTGCATGTCAGGCTACAGAGTAGGGTACGGTGTGGGGTTCGTATAATCCAAGTCCTTGTATGAACAGAATAACAGATCACTTAGCCAGCAGCAGATCAGTCTTGAGTATGACAAAATGATGGGTCCAAAAAAAATATAAAAGCACAAAATTCTTTTTTTGTTGCCTAAAAGTATTCTAGGATCTCTTTATAATTGCAAAAGTGGTATAAAGAGGATGATTGTATATTATACGGTTTACCTAATCGGTTATTGATTGTTTAATGCACATCATCTGATAAGTCAGATCTGACATTTTCTTTAAGTATTCATTTTTTTTTGGTGAAATCTGAAATCCTCTATCTATCATCAACCTGCAACCAGTGTAAACCATTTCTCTGCATTGAGGACAATAAAATGTTGGAATGGCACTACTGGGTCCTGTGTTTAAATTTGCACATCACATAAGATGTTCAGTAAGCCAGAGGTATAGTACTCAAGACTTTTTTTTCATCCAAGTGAAATAAAATCATTCAAATCAGCAAAGTGATTTGTGATTTCCACTTATAAATTAAAGTAGTTTTAAAGAATGTTTTTTACAACTCACAGAGCAAATGCAATACATTTTAACAGAGTTGTTCAGTGTCCATATTTGCATATCGATTTAGTTGCTTGAAACAGTTGGTTGCCAATTATGCTAAAACAGTTGGGAACACCAAAAAATGTATAGGTAAGTTGTTTTGGGCACATTTGAACATGATTAGTCTATATCAATGACGTTTAATGTAGGGGATAGTTCCGGTTCCACCTGAACCTAGTGCCAGGCATACATCTCTGTCACTGAGGGAAGAAGTTCCATCTTTGGTTGGAGTGAGTGAGTATGTGACAGCTAGTGTTTCCTCGCTGCTCTTTTGAAATGAGAAGGTGCTGACAGTCTTATGATGCTTCTGTGCTTTAACATGCTGCACTCTGACTGGAATATGATCCACTAGGTGTTTTGTGCTGGATGAAGGTCCCTTAACAGGAATGGAAGATCATGTATAGCACATAGGAATAAAGTCAACACATTCTCTGCATTGGCTTCCTGTAAAATCTAGAATAGAATTTAAAATCATTCTTCTTACCTACAAAGCTCTTCATGGTCA
>NC_048424.1:17511130-17513652 GCF_013103735.1 Etheostoma cragini
CTCCTCTATCTTTCTATCTTTTCATGTATGTGCATCCATGTCCCAGAAATGCTAGTTACTAACCTAGCTCTGGGGAGTAATCCCCGGAGTCCTTATGTTCTTTTATCCCCAGCATGTTCCCTTGGATCAGGGAGGCTCCAAAATCAGGGTAGCAGCTGTCGCCTTGGTTCCGCTCCACGTTCTGTGATGCCATGTTCTACTGCTACACTGCAGTGCCCTGCTACGTCCTGCTGTGCCTTGTAATGCTGCACAGCGTCCTGCCATGCCATGAACTACTACAAAGAACTGCTACCAACTACTATTTCTTTCTATTTTTGTTATTTCCACTCTTCATTCTAACCCCAACCGGTCGTCAGACACCGCCTACCAAGAGCCTGGGTCTGACCGAGGTTTCTGCCTTAAAGGAAGTTTTTCCTCGCCACTGTTGCACTGTTGCTTGCTCTGGAGGAGACTACTAGAACTGTTGGGTCCTTGTAAATTATGGAGTGTGGTCTATCTGTAAAGTGTCTTGAGATAACTCTTGTTATGAATTGATACTATAAATAAAATTGAATTGAATTGAATTGAATTAACGTATTAAAAATACATTTTCAAGACACTGATCAACATATTTTCTTTTCTTTCTCCTGATGGTAGTTTGCCCAGTTGCTCCATGCAAAAACTTGACGTCCAACTGCAAAAATGAGATGGAATCAAAATATTTTTCGTTTCTTCTACAAATGCTTCGTATTGTTGGCCCCAAGTATGCTTTCTAAAACAATGTGTGAGAATTGTAAACACTGAACATTTGGTGAGTGCAAAAGCCGCTGTCTACTATGATCATTTATTGCTGCGATTTCTTTACAGCTTTTTGTGCTGAAGAATACCATTGAGTGGCTGCTTGGCTCAATGTCCACTTCTTCTTGAAAGAAGCTTTCTTTCCATTAGGAATAGGTATGCAAAATATGTCGCAACTCATGTTGCTTTTGTTATTGCAGCCCAATCTCATGGCAGTTTGTGAAATTGTGAGATTATTTGATCTATCGGTTTACATTTATGTATATTTGGTGTACAGTCAGGGACACAATAAGGGACACAATTTTCTAATTTTTTTCATGGTGTGAGCAGGAATTTTTAGCTAATATATTTTATTGCGAAGCATCTAAATAACAGCACGATTACTGTGGCGGGTTGGTTGGGGTGCTGGATGGATCAAACAACACAGGTCGTTCACCCCAGAGACTGGGGATTGCGTCCCGCATGTGGCAGTTCCTTTCAGCGTTCAACTGTCCTGTAGTAGTAGCGCGTCCCACGTGCACAGTCCGTCCCTTTGTTTTTGCCGGCGTTTAATTTCCCCGTTGTTGCGTCCCCCAGTGACCACGGATTGTGTCCCGGCAGCCTCTGTTGTCCCCCAGAGCAGGCTGCTACAGCAGTTCATGAAATGGTCACGTTCCCATTTTGTGGTGACCGCCACAAAATAAATGAGAAAATCATGTCCCTGTTGACAAATCAATAGATCAAATTATCATGACCATTTCAAAAACTGCAGTGAGTTGGTGATTGCTGTGTCATAGCAAGAAAAAAGGGTCATGTTGTCTACAAGTATCTGTACTGTAATTAATATTTTTAGTTTTTATGTTTTTCTTGATTTGATTTGCTGAGCAGTTAGCAAGCAAGATAACATTAGCCGGCAGCTAAAACACAATATCACAATATATTTCACGTCAGTGTAACTTTTGGGATTTTATTAACACCAGGGCGAAAGGGGCTTGTTGTTTGTGATCTTAACTAGTTGTTTTGATGCATAACCCAACTTTTGTTGGGTAAATTTTACTGTAAACGCAGCTAAACTTGAAGGGGGGAGAAATTCTGCAGGTGGGACATTCCCGGCACAAACACTGGTAACGTTAACGGAAACATAACGTTACAGATGGCTGCTGTTCTTACTCGGGTGCCTGCGGTTTGATATGGTCTGTTTTTAAACGGTTCACTAAACTGCTGTTAACGTCAGTAGCCTCCGGCGCTTGCCGGGTTTGGATATCTGTAATGATAGTGGCTGGCTGCTAGCTGGCTGGGGGCTAACGCTAACCAGGGCAGCTATCATCCTGAAGGAAGTCTGTTAGTGCCGGGGGAGTGAAGCAGACAGACCGGGGTGCTGGCTGGCTAACTTAGCATTAGATTACTTGTCTATCTATACAATAACGTTACTGGTGAACTTATTTAGTGGTGTTGACCGTGGTCAAAACAATCATACTAAAAAATAACTTTATTAGCGTGATGGACAATGTTGGAATTAGGGATGAGCCGAATACTCGGCTGAAACGAGTATCCGGTATGGATAAAGCACTTTTGCCGAGTACAAGTTTCATACGAGTAATGCGAGTCAATATCCGTAATCGGATTCAATGAAAGTCTCCACTGAATGTGTCTCCGTTCTGTGATAGGCTAGTCTCAGTGCTAGTCATAGCACCTCTCCCTTACACTATTCTGTGATAGGCTAGTCCCAGCGCCCCTCCCCTACACTATTCTGTGATTGGCTAGTC
>NC_048424.1:17513752-17516595 GCF_013103735.1 Etheostoma cragini
AATGAATAATATTACAAATGAAGATACACACACAAACACATTTCAACCCACCGCCCCCCTCTCTCTCTGTTTCTCTCTGTTTCTCTCTGTTTCTCTCTCTCTCTGTATCTCTTACTTACTCACAGACACACACACTAACAATTGAGTGTGTTTGTCTGTGAGTGTGAAAATAAAAAAGAACCAAAGAAAAATAAATGATCACACTGATCATAGAAAATGATTATATTGTTGAGTATGAAAACTCTTGTTTTACATTTTACTTAATAATTGCAAGCACATTGCTGTATTTATTGTTGCAAAACTAGTTATATACTGTAGGCCTATATAGTTTGTTTGTTACCACGACAACACCAATGACACTCAATGCTGATGCTGTCATGTAAATAGATTTCTAATCAGCAATAAATATAACAATTTTTGATCAACCCATATCAATTGCATGCTTAAAATAACATACCGGTTAAAGCCCCCCCCGCCCCCCCATTTCAAGATAACCCGACCCACTTCCGGGTTAAATATGACCACTTCTGGTTTAGGCCCCGCCCAGTCCGAGTACGGATCCGGATACAGATAATTCATGTGGTAAACAGATACAGATACAGATACAGATAATGCTGTACTCGCTCATCCCTAGTTGGAACCCTATATTGTTACCCACCAAGTATTAGTATTATCGTTAGCTATTTGTTAACCAGCACATATTACTAACGTTAAGCTGGATCAGTCGATATTGAAATGTATCAATAAATAAGGTCTCTGCTGTATTACTGTGTAACAAAGTGGCATGTGATCAATGACAAATGATGCTGTGTGGCAGAAAAAAAGCAGGATTACGGTTACTAAGTACAACGCTTTCTTTGACATTGTATGATTTACAATTACTCTCAAACGTATCATCTGTGTTCCCGTGATTTAAAAGAAATTAGAGTACCTAGAGGGGTTACAGGTTATGTGTTGCCACTGACAGCAGCTAAGCAAAACGTCCTGTGTTAATAAAATAAAATTACAGATTTCTCTGGATTTGAAAATTTTTGGAAACATTTGGGAAAGTGTAGGTACACATTTCAACAAAATATACAACATAAGTAAAGCCTTTTTTAGACATTTTAATGCAGGAATGTTGTATTTTCTATCTTTAAAGCACTACAGGCCTCAGTCAGAGCCCATAAGAGGCAGAAGACCAGAAAGGCTCCTGGCCCAGACGGTGTGTCACCATCCTGCCTGAAAATCTGGGCAGACCAGCTGGCCCCCATCCTCACTCAGATCTTCAACAGTGCTCTGGAGCTATCTGAAGTTCCCTCCTCCTTTACACTCTCCACAATCATCCCAGTCCCCAAAAAAAACCTCCATCTCTGGACTAAATGACTATAGGCCTGTCACCCTGACATCTGTAGTCATGAAGTCCTTTGAAAGACTGGTGTTGGCCCACCTGAAGAACATCACAGTCCCCTTGCTGGACCCCCCACAGTTTGCCTACAGGGCTAAAAGGTCAGTGGATGATGCAGTCAACTTGGGACTGCATTACATCCTGCAACACCTTGACTCTCCAGGGGCTTATGAAAGGATCCTGTTCGTGGACTTCAGCTCGGCGTTCAACACCATCATCCCGGACATCCCAGTGGATCACAAACTTCCTGACTGACAGGAGTCAGCAGGTCAGGCTGGGGAACATCACAACCAGCACACGGACTATCAGCACTGGCGCCCCCCAGGGGTGTGTGCTCTCGCCACTGCTTTTCTCCCTCTACACCAATGACTGCACCTCAGAAGACCCATCTGTTAAACTCCTAAAGTTCGCTGACGACAAAACGGTCATCGGCCTCCGGCGGGACAGTGATGAGTCGGCCTACAGAAGGTGGATTGAACAGCTGGCTCTCTGGTGCAGTCAGAACATCCTTGAGCTCAACCCGTTCAAAACTGTGGAGATGATCGTGGACTTCAGGAAGAGACCTCCCATTCTTCCCCTAATCACCACACTCAACAGCCCTGTGTCTGCCTGGGAATCCTTCAGGTTTCTGGGATCCACTATATCCCAGGATCTGAAATGGGAGCCCAACACAGACACCATCATCAAAAAGGCCCAGCAGAGGATGTACTTCCTGCGCCAACTCAGGAAGCTCAACCTGCCTAAGGAGCTTCTGATCCACTTCTACACAGCCCTCGTCCAGTCTGTCCTCTGCACGTCCATCACTCTTTGGTGCATATGCCACCAAAAAGGACAAGAGCAGACTACAACGGACAGTTAGGACAGCAGAAAAGATAATCGGTGCCAACCTGCCCTCCGTTCATGGCTTATACTCCTCCAGACTCAGGAAATGGGCAGGAACCATCACAGCAGACCCATCTCAACCCGGACAAAACCTGTTCCAGCTTCTCCCCTCTGGTAGGCGCTACAATTCAATTTCAATTCAATTCAATTCAATTTTATTTATATTATCAATTCATAACAAGAGTTATCTCAAGACACTATACAGATAGACCACACTCCAGAATTTACAAGGACCCAACAGTTCTAGTAGTCTCCTCCAGAGCAAGCAACAGTGCGACAGTGGCGAGGAAAAACTTCCTTTTAGGCAGAAACCTCGGTCAGACCCAGGCTCTTAGTAGGCGGTGTCTGACGGGCCGGTTGGGGTTGGAATGAAGAGTGGCAATAACAAAAATAGACAAAAATTTGTAGTCTGTAGCAGTTCTTTGTAGTAGTTTGCGGCATAGCAGGACGCTGTGCAGCATTACAAGGCACAGCAGGACATAGCAGGGCACTGCACTGTAGCAGTAGAACATGGCATCACAGAACATGGAGCGGGACCAAGGCGACAGATGCTACCCTGATTTTGGAGCCTCTC
>NC_048424.1:17516695-17518140 GCF_013103735.1 Etheostoma cragini
AACTGATTAGTTTCATCCGGCTTGATTGATAGATATAACTGAGTATCATCTGCATAACAATGAAAGTTTATGGAGTTTTTCCTAATAATACTGCCTAAAGGAAGCATATATAAAGTGAACAGCATTGGACCAAGCACAGATCCTTGTGGGACTCCATGACTAACCTTGGCGTGCACAGAGGATTCATCGTTAACATGAACAAACTGAGATCGATCTGATAAATAAGACTTAAACCAGCTTAGAGCAGTTCCTTTAATGCCAATTAAATGTTCCAATCTCTGTAATAAGATATAATGGTCAATGGTATCAAATGCAGCGCTAAGATCTAATAACACAAGTACAGAGATAAGTCCTTTGTCTGATGCAATTAGGAGGTCATTAGTAATTTTCACAAGTGCTGTCTCTGTGCTATGATGAACTCTAAATCCTGACTGAAAATCCTCAAATAAGCTGTTGCTATCCAGAAAGTCGCACAGCTGTTTGGCAACTGCTTTCTCAAGAATCTTAGAGAGAAATGGAAGGTTAGATATAGGTTTATAGTTGGCTAAAACATCTGGATCAAGGTTTGGCTTTTTCAGAAGAGGTTTAATTACAGGAACTTTAAAGTGCTGTGGTACATAGCCTGTTAATAAAGACAAATTGGTTATATCCAGTAGCGAAGTGTTGACTAATGGTAAAACTTCTTTAAGTAGCCTAGTCGGGATGGGATCCAAGAGGCAGGTTGATGGCTTAGATGAAGAAATAATTGAATTAAATTGATAAAGATCAAGTGAAGCAAAGCAGTCTAAACATGTATCTGGTTTTACAGCTGTTTCTAAGGTTCCTGAGTTTAGAGATAAGTCAGTGCCAGTTAAAGGCAGGTCTTGGTGAATTTTGCTTCTAATAGTTATAATTTTATCATTGAAGAACCTCATAAAGTCGTTACTACTAAGAGCTATGGGGATACTTGGCTCAGTAAAGCTGTGACCTTCCGTTAGCCTGGCTACAGTGCTGAAAAGAAACCTGGGGTTGTTCCTATTTTCCTCTATTAATGACCAGTAGTACGCTGCTCTGGCATTACGGAGGGCCTTCCTATACCTTTTAAGACTATCTTGCCAGATTAAACGAGAATTTTCCAGTTTGGTGGAGCGCCAGATCTTCTCAAGTTTCCGCGATATTTGCTTTAATTTGCGAGTTTCAGTGTTATACCATGGAGCTAACCGTCTTTGTTTCATTATCTTCTTTTTTAGAGGGGCAACAGAGTCGAGAGTCATTCGTAGCGAGCCTGCTGCACTATCAACAAAATGATCGATTTGGGAGGGACTAATAGCATAGTAGTCCTCCGTTACTTTGTGATTTGGTAATGAATTAAATCCTAACGGAATCGGATCCTTAAATTTAGCTACAGCACTATCTGATAGACATCTTGTATAGAAGGTTTTGCCTAATGGCGTGTAGTTCAGCAG
>NC_048424.1:17518240-17532773 GCF_013103735.1 Etheostoma cragini
TCTGTTGAAAATTAAAGATTACTGACAGAGCCATAAGAAAATATTGCTTTATTTATCTGATCATATTGGAATATATTTTTTAGGTTTTCAGTAGGTTCAATTAGGTTCACCAGACTATATGCGTCATTAAAAATTTTTTCAATGAACATTCGAACAGTCCGGCCCTCGGCTTGTAGCTAAATTTTTTATTTGGCCCTCCGTCCATTTGACTTTGACACCCCTGCTCTAGCCTGTTGCCCCTCCACACATGCTTGTTCAGCCAATAGACTGTATATACAGTGAGGAAAATTAGTATTTGAACACCCTGCTATTTTGCAAGTTCTCCCACTTAGAAATCATGGAGGGGTCTGAAATTGTCATCGTAGGTGCATGTCCACTGTGAGAGACATAATCTAAAAATCAATTTTTAACGATTTATTCGTATGATACAAGCTGAAAATAAGTATTTGAACACCTGTCTATCAGCTAGAATTCTGACCCTCAAAGACCTGTTAGTCTGCCTTCAAAATGTCCACCTCCACTCCATTTATTATTCTAAATTAGATGTACCTGTTTGAGGTCGTTAGCTGCATAAAGACACCTGTCCACCCCATACAATCAGTAAGAATCCAACTACTAACATGGCCAAGACCAAAGAGCTGTCCAAAGACACTAAAAACAAAATTGTACAACTCCATAAGGCTGGAAAGGGCTACGGGAAAATGCCAAGCAACTTGGTGAAAAAAGGTCCACTGTAATCATTAAAAAATGGAAGAAGCTAAACATGACTGTCAGTCTCCCTCGGACTGGGGCTACATGCAAGATCTCACCTCGTGGGGTCTCAGTAATCTTAAGAAAGGTGAGAAATCAGCGCAGAATTACACGGGAGGAGCTGGTCAATGACCTTAAAAGAGCTGGGACCACTGTTTCCAAGGTTACTATTGGTAATATTCTAAGACGTCATGGTTTGAAATCATGCATTGCACAGAAGGTTTCCCTGCTTTAACCAGCTCATGTCAAGGCCTGTCTTAAGTTTGCCAATGACCATTTGGATGATCCAGAGGAGTCAGGGGAGAAAGTCATGTCGTCAGATGAGATGTTAATTCCACTAACCTTGTTTGTAGGAAGATGAATGAGGAGTACCATCCTAAGAACACCATCCCTACTGTGAAGCATGGGGGAGGTAGCATCATGCTTTGGGGGTGTTTTTCTGCACATGGGACAGGGCGACTGCACTGTATTGAGGAGAGGATGACTGGGGGTTATTGCGAGATTTTGGGGAACAACCTCCTTCCCTCAGTTAGAGCATTGAAGATGGGTCGAGGCTGGGTCTTCCAACATGACAATCACCCGAAGCACACAGCCAGGATAACCAAGGAGTGGCTCTGTAAGAAGCATAACTAGGTTCTGGCGTGGCCTAGCCAGTCTCCAGACCTAAACCCAATTGAGAATCTTTGGATGGAGTTCAAACTCTGTGTTTCTCAGCGACACCCCAGAAACCTGACTGATCTAGAGAAGATCTGTGGGCAGGAGTGGGCCAAAATCCCTTCTGCCGTGTGTACAAATCTGGTGAAAAACTACAGGAAACGTTTAACCTCTGTAATTAGAAACAAAGGCTACTGTACCAGATAGTAACATTGATTTTCTCAGGTGTTCAAATACTTATTTGCAGCTGTATCAAACAAATAAATAGTTAAAAAATCATACATTGTGATTTTTTGATTTTTTTTTTTTTAAAGATAATATCTCTCACAGTGGACATGCACCTACGATGAGAATTTCAGACCCCTCCATGATTTCTAAGTGGGAGAAGTTGCAAAATAGAAGGGTGTTCAAATACTTATTTTATATATGTATATATTTGTGTGTGTGTGTGTGTGTGTGTGTGTGTGTGTGTGTGTGTGTGTGTGTGTGTGTGTGTGTCAACCACCCCCTTTCCCTACGGGATCATTTAAGATTTAGGCGTCCAGGTTTATTTTGAAAGTAATGACCGGAAGACAACGTTTAAAAAAACGTGTCAGTAGTCAGAGGCTGGTTGCACCCACACTGCTCCTCCACGTTTCGTCATCACTGTGTTCTGCAGACGACAGAGCGGTCCTTTAGACAGCTGCCTTGCCGACCTGCGGACAGTGAGCGTGTCGCGCAGAGACATGGACATGAGGACACACTGAGTGCAGATGACTGAGCCGCGGACCGTCAGGGCATTCCTGTGATAGGGACAACTGATCAACGCCGGATCAACATATCAAATAATCACACTTGACAGATTATCACTAACACCCGTTAAAGAACTAAGAAGACAGTTTGCCAGTCGCCAGTGCGCATTTTGGCCCTTGTGGATCTATGCTTTTTTCATCACTTTGCATCGATTTCAGTCATTATTGATTTACCCATGTCACAGGACAGGGCAGGATTATAATTGCCTCTTGGATGTAAAAGTCATCGATTTTCCTTTTCATCAACACCAAACTTTTCTTTACACGTTTGGAAATTGCTTACGAAGATGGCGCAAAGGGTAAATCTAATTTTACACATTATTGTTGAATTGTTTTGAGTTTTTCTAAATAAAAGCTGATGCTAGCAAGAGCAGAGTGCAGAATTTGTTAATCTTCCTTCTAGATTGAACTTTTATTACTGAAATGTTTGGCCCAAGTTATTATTAAATAAGTTACATGCAAACGAAATAATCTGAATCCCTATGCAAAGCTAATTGGATAATTAAGTAAACCGTGATTTTAAACTGAAAGTGAACTGGTCTGATGCCTAAATTGTCCTGCTAAATACAACCAACACATTATAAGAATATAATTGTCCCAGGTTTTCCACTTATGCCCTACTTCCCTTGTCCTCCCGACACATACCCTGATGTTATCTTCAAATTAAAACCCAGTACGATGAGCTGGCTCTTTATGGAGGCGCGATGGACGGAGTCGGAGTCCCCACTTCCATGTACGGAGACCAGCACGTCCCCCGGCCCCTGCCCCAGGTCCACCCCCTGAACCACGGGCCGCCTGCGCATCCGACGCAGCACTATGGAGCCCACGCGCCGCACAACATCATGCCCAGCAGTATGGGCAGCGCCGTCAGTGACGCACTAAAGAGAGACAAGGACCAAATCTACGGGTATGGATATGAGTTGTTAAACAGAAAAATAGAAATTCCGTAAAAATCGTGTTATTGGCTTTCTTTTTAAACCTTATTATTAATAATATAATCTGCTCATGACGATTATTTTTTGCTGCTGCTTGAAACGAGACGAAATACCTCAGTAGCATGGAGAATTGATTAAAATCTTTTAACAGGTTGTTTGCATTGGAAACATTAAAAAAACACTGAAGTGGTGTGTCCATTCCCCTTGAATTAAGTAGCAATACATAAATATTTGGTGGTGTTCTTTTGTTACACTAACCAGCTTAATTTAAAATGTTATTTGCCGCTTTGATAGCCTACTGAATAGGCAATAGGTAATGTTCAGGCCTAACAATGGCTATAGAATAAAATGGGCCTGTCTTTGCCTTTGTTGCAGTCACCCTTTATTTCCACTGTTGGCTCTGGTGTTTGAGAAGTGCGAGCTGGCAACCTGCACGCCCAGGGAGCCCGGGGTTGCGGGAGGAGACGTTTGCTCCTCCGACTCCTTCAATGAAGACATAGCTGTATTTGCAAAACAGGTAGAAGCACAAACGTGTACTGAATTGAACACACTGAAAGTAAGGGAGCCAATTTAAATAAGATGCAATGAAACGTATGTAAGGAGCAGTAAAACACCAACTGAAGCATTTTCTTTCCCTCTTTAGATCCGCGCAGAGAAACCTTTATTTTCTTCCAACCCAGAGCTAGATAACTTGGTGAGCACTTATTTCTTTCTCATTTAATTCTCCTTTTTCTCCCTGTAATGGGTTTTTCTCTGCCCACACTGCAACATCACAGACTGGGGCAACCTCCCCAAATGCCACATTTCTTCTTTTTTTGTTATAAAACAAAAACAATATTTGTATGATGTTGTTTATTAGCAAATGTACACTGTCATTATTATTATAGCACAATGGGTGTCTATTAGACCATGTAATGTTCTGTTATCATGTATTTTTTAGATGATTCAAGCAATTCAAGTCCTACGATTTCATCTCCTGGAATTAGAAAAGGTAATGTAAACAGTACATATATTTTAATGGCTCAATGCCAGATCTATTCCACCTATCTATATTACCAACACTGTATTTAAACAACACTGATTATTTTAATTATTTATTATTCTGGTGTTCAGCCAAAATTCAGAGAATCTAAATGAAAGACTGGATTTTGCAGGTTCATGAGCTCTGTGATAATTTCTGCCACCGGTACATCAGCTGCTTAAAAGGCAAAATGCCTATTGACTTGGTCATAGAGGACCGAGACATCTGCAAGTCGGACTTCGACGACCTCTCTGGACTCTCCACCAACCTTGCTGATCATGTGAGTCACCTGCATTCTCTAAGTTCAGAAATGGATTTTGAATTGATTACCAGATGAATTATTTTATTTTAATTTAAGAACTCGGAGAGTTGCCTGAAGAGTCCTGCTTCTCATTGTTAACTCCTCCCATTATTGAAAAGTTAACATACATCTGTTGTTAACCCACACAAGTGGATACTAGCTGCTGTTTGCTGTAGACCACTAGTTATCAAACTGGGGTTTGGGCCCATTTAAAGGCACAATAACTTTGATTAAACATGTTTTGCTACCAAAAACAATTGTATATTTTTTCTGGACTTTCCTGGATGAAAACAATTCAGATAAAACAATCTGAGAAGAGAAGAATTCAAATTAAACATGTAACTTGCAAGAAGGCCTTGCTTATTTCAAGGGGTCATAAGGCCAACAGTTTAAGAATATCTACCGTAGACCAATGCATTACTCAACAGGAGCAATTTAAAAAGTTTTTCTTTACGGGCAGTGAACGAGGCAGAGTGAATCTGAAAAGATGTTAGAGTTGAATTACTTTAGCCATATAACATATATAAAAGATCTGATTAATCTCATAAAACAAGATGAAAGGTCTTTGGGTTTGGTGAGTTTTTGGTATATAACATTAGTGAAACCGAAGGCTGCGGTTGTCTGCTGTTTAATGGCATCAGTCCTGTAAATGGTGCTGTACGTAGCCCTAGCGGAAGACTTCTGTAAGACATAGAGAGAAACTGTTCTTTTGAGAATAATCACAAAATGGGCCATTGAGATATGTTGTTTGAATCATATTTTGTCTGCAAATGAGACTTTGTTACTTATGTATCTATTGATTTATATATGAAGGTAGTCAGACATGAAGATGGTAATCTTAATAACACAAAGTGCAGCTGCGCTGTGTTGGTTTTGGGCTTCAGTCGCTCTCAGCCTGGTATTTCTCAGCCAACAGGATTGTTTTAGCTAGAGTGCAGGGGCTCTTTGTCATGCTGCCCCCCAGCTGTGCGCTTTACACTGTCTCTTCCTATTTTGGGCACCTGTGTTCATTTACAAAAAAGGAAATTCAGATGTTTCTAGTGGTTCAGAGTTACAGTGTAGAAGCAGCAGTGTTAGAGTATGGCTTTATTGACACTTTCCTCCAACAAATGAATTGGCTGTGTGTTAAAACAGCTTACGGAACAGATTTTTTCCAGATTTTAAAAAGCAGTTAACTATCATTCCCTTTGGATATGATGAAAGTTCCTCCATGAAATGTAGACTGTAAAACGCGCTTTAGTTTTTCTATCTGTACTTAAATTTTGTGTTCCAGTGGGTCCCGTGGATCAACTCCTCTTTGTTGCTTCAGATGGGTTCATGGAAGATTTACAGAATTTATAAATAGATTTTTCATATAATATAAAGTATACAGGTTGAAAACAAATGCTAAATTGGGTATAATAGATTTCAAGGCAATCATGGGCCATAAAACATAAACCCAATCTGAAATGGTTTTTAGTGTCATTTTTACCTTGGTAAGAGTATGTTCTTTAATATTTTCAAATACTAATACTAGCTCAAAATACTGTCTGTGGCTTTTGTTAAAAATATTAGTATCAGCTTCAATAACATCATGAACATAAATTATCTTTGATTTTGAGAATGCAATTCTTAATATTTTTCCTATTGCATTAAGCCATAAAACACAGTTGATGTGTTCTGTGTGTGTTGTGTTTGAGGCCACCAGTTGATGTGACAGGACACTCTACTGCTGTAATGCCTTCCTAACGACTGCTCCATAATGGATGTGCTTTTTTCCTCTGGGTACAAAGGCATGCACAGCTGTGTAACGTGCATGCAAGTTAACCACTGAGTGTACCACAATTTGATTATCTATATTTTAATTATTTTTTTTACCAATGACCAATATGGAGAACAGTGTTGACATGTAATTCATTACAATAACATGTTTTACTTTTTATATATATAGCACCTGATGTCTAACCCTTTGCTCCCTGCCAAAAAAAAGATCCCAGTTGAAAAATGTTGTCTATTGAGACCTTACATTGTATTTTCTAAAAGTAAGTGGATATCTGGCAGCATGATTTTATTTTATCAAGTTCCAATTTCAAACAACTTTTTTCAAGAATGTTTTTATTCTTCGATGTTCCATTACCAAAGGAAACTGTACAGTGAACATAGCTACACATATTTCTATTGGCATCATTTTTGAAAATTATAAAAAAAAAAAAAAAAATATTACAATCAAGATGGAATTTGAGACTAATGTTTTTTTTAATGTGTACTGATATTTGGTATACTATAATTTGACCATTTCCTCATCACAAAAAGCCCAGTTTTGTATTTTTAATACCAGGTGCTCTTGAGCAAGGCACCGAACCCACCCAACCGCTTAGGACACTGGGCCAGCTGGCAGCCCACTTACTCTGACATCTCTCCATTTGTCTATGAATAGGTCCTCAGTATGTGTGTGTATTTCAGGCCTGTCTAGTGATTACTAACAAAACAGAGTGTAAATTGTAATTTCCCCACTGGGGATCAATAAACACTATAAATTATTATAAATTATCATCTAAAATTCCAATTAGATCATCATGTGACATATATATTTCTTGAATACTTTGTTGACATCCCTCATAGTGGTTCAGTGAAAACTTTGTATCAACATCAGGCGATACTCACTATGCAGAGTGGTAGTTAAACTTACATGTACTGTACCTGAAAAGTTACAATTACTGTTTATCCACAGTCCTAAATCCTCTTTGTGCTGGACTGCTCTGGTTTCTCTGCAACAGTAATTCACTCAGTAATGAGTCAGTTGGCAATTGTCTTCTTTGTTACAATAGCTGGCAGAAATGGTTTATAATAATCAATTATAAGCAGTTTGACCTGATTTTGCTGAACAAGCATCCCTTCATTCACAATATTTGCCATGTTAAGAAAAACAAAGTTTGTGTACATGTTTATGTTGGTCTTTACCCTAGTTAGCTGCTTGTCTGGAAAACCATGACAGTAAAAGAGAAACTGTATAAGGCAAACATGCATGTGTGAATGTTTGGTAGAATTCTCTTCATCTGTGGGTTTCTCATACAAACATGGGTCTTTGGCTGTACACTTCCCTCCATCCGTATAATTGGGTTTAACAGATGGGATATTGGAAATAAGACCTCCATTAGCTTGATAAACGTGGACACACATGGCGCCTCTTTATGTAGCTGTGTGTATTTAGGAGTTGTAATTATTGGGTGGCTGGATAAGAAAAGAGGGGCCATCATTGAGAAGCCTTATTCACACTGCGCCATTGTCCCAGCGCTTCTTGTTGTCATCTGCCGAGCTCTTCATCTAATCACCATCCGGCAAACAGCTGACGCAGAGAGGCTGAAGAGGGAGCTCTGCTGTTTGGTTTGGGTTTGTGGCTATCTGAGTGGCCAGGCGGATCGGCCCAATAAATACTGGGTTTCCTCCCAACACAGGTCACAGTAACAGCTAGGACACAGGAGCGTCCGCATGCTGCAGGGTTACTAAACTGTCTTTTAAACTTCTATTGATATTCTTGTTGCAACTATATTTAAATCTCCCTCTTGGACAGAATGGTAATTGTTCTTGATCACATTTATCACAACTTTGTTGCTGCCTTACTTTGCTAATCATGCTACGCAGCTGTCTTTGTGTCTTTGGGAGTTTGCTTGATGACCTCAAACTGGACCTCCTGGATCTTTCACATCTGTTTTTCCTCTCTCCTCTCATCTTCTCTTCTGTTTCCTTATTTCCTGTCCCCTGGTTTGCCAACCTCTTCCTTACCTTTTCAGAACCCCATATCCTGGAGAGACATGGATGACACCCACTCCATGCCCTCTGTGGGCACCCCGGGACCGTCCAGTGGAGGACATGTTTCTCAGATTGGCGATAACACCAGTGAACTTGGTAAGAGCACTCGCAGGCCTCCTGTTTCCTTATTCAAATCAAAGCTTTGACTTTCTTGTTATGCCTTTCTGAGGCACGGGAACTGGTGACTGAGGGGGATTCTTGTAAGAAAGTTCATGCATTTATTTAATCTAATAACTTTGTTTTGATTGCATTGATAAAAAAAAGATAATCTGAGTTTAGTGAAGACTGCTCTGACAGATATTTACCCCAACTGTTATTTTTTTATCCATCAATTTGCAAATGAACAATGGGCGGCTGTGGCTCAGTGGTAGAGCGGTTGTCTGCCAATCGGAAGGTTGGTGGTTCGATCCCCGCCCCTGCAGTCATTGTCGAAGTGTCCTTGGGCAAGAACTGAACCCCGAGTTCTGCGCATCGGAGTGTGAATGTGTGTGAATGTTTATCTGATCAGTGGGTTGCACCTTGTACGGCAGCCCCGGCCACAGTGTATGAATGTGTGTGAATGGTAAATGTTTCCTGTGGATGTAAAAGCGCTTTGAGCAGTTGTTAAGACTGGAAAAGCGCTATATAAATACAGCACATTTACAATGTGCCAAACAAATTTCTTTTGTTGTTCTTAGTAATGTTTACTAAAAACATATCTGCTTTAGGGATTTACTAGGCGGGTTGGTTTTTAAATTACAAGGGAGAGCCGGGACAGTTGAAACACTTTTTAATTAAACTTAATTTACAAAGCGGTCGTATCACACTGAAAGCTGATATGTTGTATCAGCTGTCAAACACCGTTGCATTTTCAGCTTTGGACAAAACCGTTCAGGAGTTATTACAGCAAAAGTAGACACACCCACCAAACAAGAGAAAACATACTGTATCTCAGCGCCATTTTACATCGTTCCAAGGAAACATGTCGTTTAACCAGGAAACTGTAGCAAAATGGTGCACACGTTTAATCACAGGCTTGATTAAACGTGGAAATATGGGAGTTGTAGTTTTTCATAGTTAAACACCATTCAAGTTTTATTCACTCAACATTTAATAACGTTTATTCATGTCATTCTAACTCTTTCTGTGACATGTAAAATTTACAAGTACTCTCGAACATATCATCTGGGTTCTTGTGTTTTGACAAACGTTGTAGTAACTAGTGGGTTAACGAAAGGACTTCACTTACAGGCAACTAAACAAAACGTCTCATGTAATTAAAATAAAATGACAGATTTCTCTGGGTTTTAAAAGTGTTAAAAACATTTGGTATAGTGTAAGTACACAACAAAATATAAAACATAGACATTTTAATGCAGAAATATTACATATCATACCTTTGAAATACAAACTAACAAACACATTGGACAAACTTAACAACAACAAATTTGTTGACACTAAATAAAGTATACAATACATAGAGTTATTTAGTCAAAACAAATCATCAAAAGGGCATTTAGGATGACTTTCCCATGTATTTGTGGTTCCTCACTTTTACAGTCAGTGTGGTTTCTCAATTACAGGTCAGTTAGCGCTGATAAAGTAATCATCTGAGTTTACTCTAGTTGTCTGCTGCTATCACCCTTTGATGCCATCCAGCCCTTGTCCTTCTTGTGGTCCCCTGTTGCTCCTGCACTTAATGTGATTTCTGATGTGCTAATTGGAGGCTATAAGGGTTTTATGGCTTGTTTTTGTTTTTCTCCCATTTGGGCGCAGTAAAAATAGAATGGAATTCAAAGCAACTTTCCACCCTTTGCACATTAGGCATTAAGGACCAGACCATTGCTGAGAACAATAGGAGGATGCTTTGCAAGACAAGAGAAATGAACAGGATATAGAGACAATCAGAAAAAGATTCTTAAAATGATATTTGCTTCTCAACTTCACCTGAGATTAACACAGCACATATTTGTTTTATAACTCTTAATTCAACAATTAAGTATCAAGGAATTGTATTTTGAGACGAGCTAAGAAAGGCCCAGTGTAAATAGCTTCTCTTCTCTGTGCTTTTTTAAACATCAGTGGGGGAAAGCCAAGATCCATGCCCTTTTGACCTGGGAGAGAATGCATAGGGGAGGGGAGTGCAGAATGCTCCCTGTAGGGATGGAAGGACAGAGTACTTTATGTATGAGGAACAAAGGAAAAGAAAAAGGCAGAATAATCAGAGCTGTGGTTCCTGCTGCAGGATCTGCTGCATGCTACCTGTTGCTTCTGCCCGGGCCTTTCTGCCTTGTTTCTGATCTATTCTCATGCCAAACACACAACCTGAAAGGATAGTAAGGACAGTTAAAAGCTTACATTAATGTCACATATCTTTTAAGATTACGTTCATATGCAGCTATTCTGCATTAGTGGTCATAGTCTAATACAAACATTGATGATTGAGCATTCTTACACCAGCCTGCCAGGTTTTGCCCCTGCTCTCAAATTGTGTGCATTTGCCCAACTATCACCTGCAGTTCCAAAAAGTTTCCTCACCGTTGAAATGTTAAACTTCAGGATGTATCACAATTGAACCATGTCTGCTACAACATAAAAATATACCCTACTAATTTGCTTGCCATCACATTTTGGAAGAGACATACTTGCTTCCTGGATTATGCTCAGTTGCAATGTGGAGTTTTTTTTTTGCAATGTAAAACAACGTTGTGCTTAGAAGCCAATTGGACTTGGCGGCCAAACAGTGGAATTGCAACTTCCATATCCTCCATGTAAAGCCTGAATGGCATGAAATTACAAATGACAAAGATGTTCATGAGGTTTTCAAAACTTCAGAATTATTAGGAAAGTTTAAAATTGAGTGAAAATCCAGTAGAACAAATAACGTGATTGTGTTGTCCTCATGATAGTGGGATGTCATTAGTAATGCTTCCATGGTCTGATAAAACCTTTTAAATTTGCTGTCACTAAAGTGGTTGTGATGTGGCTTCCAGCCCTGGCTAACCATAGGTAGATGATCCATACAATATGTGGCTGGTGGTTTGTGTCATGGCTTCCTCCTCCTCTGGATGCTCCTCAGGTTTTGGTTGTTACCTTGTAAGCTGTGTGATATGCAGGGGCTCTCTTTAGCTCAACCCCCAGGGGGAATGCTGTTAGCCACAGCAAAAAGGGCTGAGCTCTCCGAAGGCTGTTTGGAAGGGGGAGGACAAGGTGAAGATTGAAATATCCGTCACAAAGACCTAGATAAAATAAAAGGCAGTGGGAGCAAAGCAGAAATATCCTGCACACTTGTTTTGAGAAACCAAGTGTGAGGAACAGGTTTTATCTTTTTGTCACATCAAGAGCCTGGAGTCTTAAGTCAGAAATGTGGTGAGGTAGAGGTGTTGACATGCCAATGACATCACAGCTTCACTGTTGCCGTGGGCTACTCTCTGTTTAGCATCAGTCATGCAAAGAGAGGGAAGACAAAGAGATAAATGCTAAATGTCTGCTCTCACAGAAAACAAATAATTGTTTATTTGATAACAAATATTTTGCATATTTTACTATTAGGGGTTGATTCACCTGAATTACAAAGAGTTTATTTTTTATGTACCTCTAGAAGTATCTACACTGTAACTGTTATATTTCACCTGATTACTGTAGTATTACCGCAGTAGTCCCGTGGTAGTAGATCAGGAGGTGGAATAATTTTTTCAGTAATATGTGCAGTATCCCCAACAATCACCAGGATGCACATGTGAGCAGTCCAAATGCAGTTTCTAAGTTGGCAGACTGGGGAACAGAGAAACACTATGACAGTATTTGTAAATGAGTCACAGCGATCTGTTAAATTATCTGCCATTACTGAGTTTTAATTTCATACTGGACATTTGTGGTGTGGTTATAGAATGTTTAAAAGAAATAGACGGGCTACCAGTTCTAAAAGGTGAAGCCAATGTTAAAGTGCCTTGAACCAGCATTCTTCCCAATGCTCAGCAGGGGGTGACTCTATTGGCGCAAAAAAAGAAGTCTGATAAAAAAAGACAATATTTCTCACTTTCTTTATTACTTCAGAAAATATTGTCCTTTTAAATGTATGGACTATGTCGCTATTTCAAGTCTTCTTTAATTATTAGGTAATGTTTATTTGGTAACTCTAGAACCCAAAATAGACAATAAAGCAGGGTATGCTTTGAGGGAGTGGTTATTTTGTGATTGACAGGTTGTTGTAGTAGCAAAATAAAAAAAATAGAAACCTAGCAATGCTAACAATGGCACCGTTTACATTCAAAAAGCAGAGAACTTGTTTTTTTGTGTTTTCCTGTTTTTTGTCTCAGAACGATTTTTTTTTTCACTTCATGTTTTTACTTACTTACAACAAAGTTATTTGTAACATCTTGTCTCATAAAATGGCGTGTTTATTGTTCAGTCCCTCCAGGATTTTGCGCTGTTCTGATTGCGCCAATTCCCACAAATTCAACAAATCAACGTGACTTTGGTGCGACTCGCAATTTCAACACATCCGCGTGGCATTTGGAGCCAATGTTCCCTAGTCTATAAACCAAAAAATTAAACCATAATTAGAGCTGCAAGCAGCGTTGGACAAGCCCTCGCTAATCTGCAGGCATTGGGGTTATTGGCGGACGCCGCTCCTTGGTCAGTACCACATGTAAACCACATATAAGTTTCATTGGAAAATGTTTGTCATTTAAGGCTGATTTCCTGTTGCCAGTTGGTGGCGCTATGGCTAAATGTCAATATTGGCCTGTATGTGGCCATCAACTCTTGTTGATTGTGGGAAATTTCAAGCAGATATGACCATGTACACTCAAGCAAGTGAGCCATTTTTTGCTTCTATTCCCGAAACCCATAAAAATACGTACATTTTCACCAGACTTGATGTGACCGCCAATTTTGGTGAGTTTCTGATTATGTTAAGCCCCTCATAAAGAATAATAACAATTCCTTCAGTTTAAATGCCAAGTTTTCTTGGGCCCTAATTACCTTGTTTAGAGTTTCGTTGCCTAGGTGAAATGTGTAGCCCTGATGTTTCGCCAGTGAAAAAATGCCCTTCATCCTGAAGGACAGGATAAGAACACTTTGTCAGAGTTTAAAAGATCAACTTCTCTCCTCTTGTCTTGTCTTTACATACATTCTTAAAACACAGAATAAGCAAACAAAATCTCTTTAGAACAAAGGCAGTTCATCCTTGATTCTCGTTTCCATGCTATCAATCCCCTTGGATTTTAATGGCGTGCGAGAAGGAATAAATTAATTGTTTGTTTACACTGACTTTGGACAAAACATGTGAGCGAACATTAAGTATGACTACAACAGGCTTTTCAGTACACAATGGATAGGTTATGTAGAATCGAACACTTTAGAAGAGTCACAATGTGACCTAATACTTCATTAAATGATAGGAGATATTTAAAATTCCGTACACTTTAAAAGTGTATTATTCTAAAGCAATCAGTTCATTGTAATTGCTAAACAAGCTCACTGATCGAAATCGAGAGAAGTACATTTTATACAGCTCAAGCGTAATAACAATACTTGAAGCAAAATGCTGTATAATAGTATGAAAGAAGGGGTGATTGCTTAAGTTTTCAGACAATGTAAAGTGTGTAATATGACTGTGTGCTCTATGGTCTAATTTAACCACACCGCACCGTTGGCTCACTTATGTTTTCATATTCTTTTTCTTTTTTTGTCTTTGATTCTGTTTTTGGTGAACTCTTTTATTAATATTATTATTATTCAAAATAGGATTGCTTATGGACATTGTCTTTAGAGCTTATTTGTAGTGAATGCTCTGTCCCATTATTTTATTTATCACAACTCTGAATTTTCACAAATTTTTCATCTCCTTCAACAACATCCACCCAACCTACTCCATTCGCGGGTCATTGCATTTTTATACAGCCGCAGTCATTGGGGAGCATATAGCAAGAAAATACAAATTACATTGCTTTACTTTTCATAGCTATGTGTACAAATGGTTCATGTGAACAGCCTGAGAAGGAAAGTTAGTTAAAAGCAATGAAGAAGAAGTCAAGTGATGTAATTTGTGTGTGTGTGTGTGTGTGTGTGTGTTAAAGTAGGTGTACTCATGATGTAAAAATGATCATAACAGTGCCACACTTCGTGTCCTTGTTTGAGTATGCTGCTTCATCCAGTGCAGTTTTGGCAAATAATACACATTAATGAAATTAAAATAGTAATTGGTTATGGAATGCACTACTGGAAAAAGAAAAACATGTTATTGTATTGAATTATCCATCAACACTGTTTTCCAAATAATAGAAGAAATAGAAGAAAAAAATAAATA